>NC_142761.1:5097145-5397264 GCF_054948205.1 Urtica dioica subsp. dioica
TATTATGCTGATGCTACATAAAGTTTATGCATATGTACAAACACTATAATGTAACATTAAATTAGTTTGCTAACAAAGTTTTTAAAAAGGTAGCAACCAAAGTATCTCCAAAACATTAATGTAAAAAATGACAATAGATGGATAACCCAAAGACATAATAATCCTATAAACGACGTCATTTTAATATAACTTCCAGCGATTTGAAAGAAGACTATACACTATACAATCAAAATTCGGAACAATAATTGCAAAGCTCTCTGGAAAGCTTTTCTGACGAGTGATCTATGAGTCAAATTGATATCTAAATTTGAACCCTAACATTTAACCAACCCAACCTCCAACTCTAGCAGTCATTATGTATGAGCAATCAATTTTTAAATTATTTTTTCCCTGTTTCATTTCTGTCTTTATTCGCATTAGAATTATATTTCAAGGCTAGGGTTTTTGAGATTTATCATTTCCAGGTGCTTGAATGTCAATATAATATATATTTCATTCGTTAAGCTTATGATTATGTTAATCCCTCAGAGGTAATCAAAATTTAGTGTATGTAATTAAGTATTGAAGCATGAGCTCTCCGTACCTGAGGCTTACGCCTCAGTACGTACGAGGCGTAAGCCTCAATGTGATAAGTTAAAAACAATATAAATATAATTTTTATAGCAAAATATATTAACTGAGCTGATGAGCTCATTTAAACATAATTTTAACATTAAAAAAGCCCATTAATCTTACTGAATAGGGAAACAATAAAACCTACGCCTCATTTGCCTCAGAACATTTTTAACTTAACACATTTTCAACACCACTCCTTAGAACGCCTCGGTCCAGCAAGGCGGATCATTTGCATATTTGACCGTATGAAGAGTTTTATTAAGTAAGCAGTTTGCCTGGCTGACCCTTTCCTTTAATGAGATATATCACATCCCTAAAATACCCTTTCCTTTTAATAAATATGCAAAAATGACAAACAATGGAACCACAACACAGTAAAAAGATAAAAGACAAATCAAGATGACATTGAACATAATCTAATTCACATTAAATACAATATGACATTTGATCTCATAATAAGCTACACAAAAAATAGTTATTAAAAATAAAAATAAAACATGAAAAATTAGTTCAATCTTCAAATTCAAATTTATGGATCACTCTAATATATTACATAATTTTGGGGTGCTCTAATTTTATAGCCCAAACCAAACTATAAATTCTTAATGTAGCCAATGTTTGAGAACAAAAAAAATTGAAATCTAGCCACAAGCACAAAAATGACTTCATTTTGTTCCTATTTTGCCCTTAAACGAACAAAAAATTTGGGCGTAATTATTACCAAAAAAAAAAAACAAAACAGTTACTATGTGCAATGAGTATGTAAATCGGGCAAACATAATTAGGCCTGTTTGTTTCTTAACTTGAAAACTGTTTTTACTTTTTTAACTTGAACAGTTTTATGAAAAAAAATGAATTCACTGTTTGTTTGATGATTCTCAGAATACAACTCAAAAAGTTTTTAAACCGTTTTATGTTTTAATGAAGAAAATCAGAAAATAGTTTTTAGACGTTTTCCGATTTTTTCACTCAACTTTTTTAACTTTTTTTTTTTAATAACTGCTCTTGACATATTCTTCTCTCCTATCAGCATCATTTCATTTTCCTTACTTTTGATTATCGAATTTGTTTTCGTTCCTTGGAAGACTTAAGTTTTACAATTATGGCAAACTTTAAAGAATCGAATCTCAATTTTACAAACTGTTAATTGGTCGTGATCCTCCCGTCGAGCACATAAGTTTTCACTATTTTTAGTCAACATTAGGTATCAAAATTTGATATTTGTTGTATTGACTACAAAGACAAACGGTGTTTTCCGATGAACTTGTGAACAATCATTATAACTAAAGGTACGACTATTATATTTGCAGAAAAGACTTTCAATTAGTATATAACTCGACGCCTAATTCTTATGTGAATTATTACACTACGATTACAAAAAACTGAAAAAAAAAATTGAAATCCTTACCAAACAGTTATTTGAAAACAACTGCAAAAAAATTTTAGACTACAACTATAGGAAAACCAATACATAAAATAAAAACAGTTTGAGCGAACTACCAAACAGGTTATAAACATGCTAACATTTTGACATTATTAATCTTTGAATTCCTTAAATTTCTCTATCAATAACCACTTGTTTTGCCTATTCTTCTCTCTCTCTCTCTCCACATAAAAGGAAAGTTAGTCACGTCATAAAATTTTTGTTTTTATATCTTGACTATCAAAAGAAAGTGCAATTCTGTTTTATTATGGTTACTTTTTATATGCATTATGCTTACATTCGAATTAATTTTATTTAATTTTTCATTTTGGAGTAGGATTTAATAAAATAAACTCCATGCACGGGAGAGTTTCCACCGGAGTAGTTCGATCTTAGTGCATGGAAAATTTTCATTTATTTCCATAAATTTTTCAGAAATTTCCAATTATTTCCAAAAAAAATATCCATAATTTTCAAGTTATTCAGAGAGAGTGCTTGGAATCTCGCGTAGCCTTGAGCGTAAAGGATGTAAAATATAATTAATTAACGATAATTAACAGATATTTACAGATAATTCAAAGAAAAATGAACCCATACAAGAACTATTGAAGAAGAAGGAGAATATAAAAATTAGTTGAGCCCTACCCAAATCGTAAACTTCATATTTAGACCAGCGGTGATAAAAAAAACGTACTGATGAACGGACTTCATCTCCAGAGGAATTCTCATTTTGCTTTCAATTATTCTCTATATATTGACTAAAAAATTTAAAATGATGAAAGAGAAGTAGCATATGTTTGTGCATGTCGACGCAAAAAGTTATTATTATTTTTTTTTTTCGTTTAGTGGAAATATTT
This sequence comes from Urtica dioica subsp. dioica, assembly GCF_054948205.1. Lineage (NCBI taxonomy): Eukaryota > Viridiplantae > Streptophyta > Magnoliopsida > Rosales > Urticaceae > Urtica > Urtica dioica. The sequence continues at coordinate 5,100,041 of NC_142761.1, forward strand.
CTCTCCATACAAGTAGGTGTTTTCTCTGTTTTGAAAGTGTTTTTTCTCTGGTTTGAGTTTGTCTTGAGTAAAAGTTGGTTAAGAGTTGACATTCCTTTTGTTTTGGGTTTCTAGTTACTTTTTTAGAGTTCAGATTTGGGATTGGGGGTTGAGTGTTAACATTTATTATTATGTTCTTCGTATTTATTAGGGTGATTTTTTTGGGCTTGGTCAAAACCGTTATCCAAAGCATCCCGGTGTATGCTTCCACTCATAAGCTCCCTAGGACGTTTTACAAAACTTTGGATAAAATGACCCGAAAGTAGATTCCTAGCCGCCGTGAGTTGGGATAAAATTTGCAAGCCTCGATGGAAAGGAGGAATGGGGCTTAGAACCTTTGAAGACACTAACTCGGCTCTCTTCGTGAAATTGGGATGGTGTTCGGCTTCGGGCTCGAATTCTATGTGGGTGAAGATTTGACCAAAAAATATTGTGCTCTAAACAAATTTTTGAAAGTTAAAAAGACCATTGTTGACTCAAAGGTATGGAGAGAGATTTTAACCACCAAAAAATTTGTCAAAGACCATTCCTCTTACTTAGTGGGAACTGGGGTTTCGATTTAAGTGTTCAAAGACAAGTGGGCTACTAGAGGAGCCCAAATTCTCAACCTTGGTTCTAGTAATGGAGACATCACGGTGGACAGACTCATTGTGGAAAGATCGAGGAGATGGGATCCGATGAGAATCAGAGAATTATGTGGGGAGGATCAACTGGCGACTATCATGACTACCATAACAAGAACGGCATCCAGAATGGACTCCATCTTTTGGACATAGACGCTGAGTGGCATCTTCAGTGTAAAATCGGTGATTAAACATATCTCAGGTGGCCCACCTGATCCGAATTCAGGTCCGTGGAAGCAACTTTGGGTTCCGAAACTCCTGGCTAGGGCAAATTTTTTCTTTTGGAGGGTGGCGATGGAGTTTTTCAATCTTGGGCCGATGATGGTCAAACGAGGGATGAGAGTTAACCTGCTTTGTCGGGTTTGTAAGGGTAAGGATGAATCGATGGTCCACCTTTTCTTCGAGTGTGCGGAGGCGAGACGTCTCTGGCTGATTGAAAGATGGGGTCGAAAGTGGGGGTGGTCCGATGATGAAGACGGGAAGGTTATCCTAAAGACCATCATTGAGATTAATTCGGAGTTAAATTTTAGAAACTCCAACCTGAATGTATTCATGATTCGAGTTTGGGCTATTATGGAATCGATCTGGAAGTGTATGAACTCGATGATCTTCAACGGGAAAGCTAAAGATGAAGTAACGACTTTAAGGTTCATTCGGAAGAGAGTGGTGGAGATTTGTTGCAGGGTCAGAGATTTCTCAGTCGGCTGATCCTTCTCAGAACACCATGGTGTCGGCTAACTGGAAACCGCCGAAGTTTGGAACGATCAAAATCAACATTGACGCCTCTTTTCATCAAGGAGGCGCTTTGGTCGGGATTGTGGCGAGAGTTCACCGTGGATAGGTGTTGTGGATTTAGGGAACGAAGATCCACTCGGAGAAGGTCTGTTTTGATGGTTACAATCTCCAGGTCATGGAGTGTCTTGAGCATAGGTTCTTGTGCCGTATTTGAAGGTGGACTCCAATGGTTGAGAGAATTTGGGATGCAGGTGTTAGGTTCCAATCTGTGAATTTTATTTGGTGTCCCAAAGTTCAGAATGGTTTGACCCACGAAGTTTTTCGATAGGTAAATCGTGTTGATTTTTTTGGATTTTACAATGTAAGGGAACTCCCACTCCTTGTGTGGGAGCGTTTTTCGGCTGATGCCGAGTAATGATTGAAGTATGAGAGGTCTCTTTTTCCTCTCCATCGCACCGATATCAGGGACAGAGAGGTTTTTTCAGAGGCCTTGGTTTTTTGTGCATATTGTTAAAGATAACATGTATATTACATTTTATGTATATATGATATTACTAAGTCTAATAAACTCAAATTGCTATAAACATCTATGATGTATATGATCACCTCGCTTAGAAGAGAAAAAAAAAACTTCATTATGAAATCAATATCACATATAATTCACCATAATTTATAAATATTTATACTAATAAAATGATCTCTTCTGAACTCTAAATTATTATTAAATCAGTATAGAATTTACCATTATTTATAAATCTACGAAGAAGACTAATTAGAAGAAAAAAAAGATACAAGTAAAAATGAATGGGAAGAGTTAATAAAAACTTCTATAAATTAAAGAAAAAATGGCATGAACTAGCCAATTCAAACTATGGCTTTTGCAAAATAGCCATAGTTTCATTAGGTTAGGCAAAATAGCCACCACTCTCTCCAGACCCTCGATCGACTCTTCGCTCGCCGGAACGAAACTAATTAGTCTCTCCTCTGTCACCTCGCCGCCGGGGATTCTGTCGACCGGGAGGACCATCTCGACTTCCATGCGCAGCATCGCGGGGCCCAGCCGCGGGCGGTGGTCGGCCATGTGGCGGGCGGCGGAGACTATCTCGCCGGCGAGGGAGGGCAGGAGCTCCGGCGCCGGGAAAATTTCGGCGACGAACCTTTCCAGCGAGGAAGCCCTCCTCGTCGCCGTAGCGTGACAGAGAGTCCCGAATCTCCGTCGATCTCCTCGCCTTCGCCGCCGTGACGGAGAGTCCGACGAGAGATAAGATCTGTGCGATTGCGGTGACTGGAAGGAGGTCTAAGAAGAAGGAGATCGGAGAAGGTCGATGATTAAATTTTAAGACTGAATAAAATCCTTGGATTAAATTAATCCTGCCTGGATTAAATTTAATCCAGAAATCCTGCCTGGATTAAATTTAATCCTGCCTGAATTAATCGCAACTTGACTATTTTGCTTATACTTGATAAACTTTGACTATTTTGCAAATCTTAAGTTCTATTTGATCATTTAGCCGTTCTACCCTAAATTAAAAAGGATAAAATACTTTACAGGATGTTTATATCTATTAACTCTGAATATAATTAAATATAAAAACCTAGCAAGTGACTCTACTGATAGTCCGATACCTGTACGATTAGAAAACCCTCTCGCCGGCGCTCCACCGTATCGCACCGTCTCATCGTCACGACCACCAGGTGATGTTCATACTCTTAGTTTCAATTTTGTATTTTTATTTTTTTATTAGTATTGCTTGAATTCCCTATTTCATTTCGAAAATATATAATTGATGTGTTTTTTTACTCGAGAGTAATTTTTGTTGTTTTTAGTTCATGTAATTTGAAATCGTCTAAAATTCAAATTCCGTTTTTGGCCAAGTCTAATCAAGATATACCAGGTAGAGCATTCCAGGTCCCTGATTTTAGGGCTTAGATGATGGTTTTTGTTCGTGTATATGAATTTTGGGGGATTTTGTTTGTCCTGGGTTTTGACTTAGAAGTTTAGGGAAAAAAAAAGAAAAGAAAAAGAAAAGAAGAATGTTTTAGTATTTTTGCGTTTTCAAAGGCGTTTTACCGTTTCCTCGCCTCAGTACGTACGTTTTTAACGTTTTTTTTTAAACCTTGGAGGTAATCTAATTCTATAGGCTGATATATTTGCTTGTTCAAGACCTTAGATACGGTGAGGATCGTTGATTCAGCTTTTTGTTTAATGTCTTGATTTGATTCATTGCATCGCGTGATTTTGTCCAAATTTTCTACATATTTTAAATTCCATATTCATATATACAGCTGACTCAAAGTTTGAGCACCAGAGAAAGCGAAAACACAAACTCGAGCACTATTTTTTATGACAAATTTTTGTTTCGAATCTTTCTAGTAGAAATCTTTTTCTCTGGACTCCGTTGGCGTGTTTGTCTAGCTTGTTATTGTTATCTGTTAGTTCACTGCCATATTACGAGTTTTTCGCTCCACTTTGCAAAGAAATTACAACAGTTGGGTTTTGTATAATTGGTCTTTGAGAATCTCCATTTCTGAAGTTAAATGGAATCTATATAGCTCTTTTCGTTTTCGTTACTGTGATTGTTTCTTCTGTTAAGGTTGTCTTGTATGGTTATTGCTCGATAATTATACCAACGTTTATTTTTCTCTCGTCGTCCAGTTTTTAGACATTGTAGCACTACTAGGAACATTGTTATTACCAAGATTGGTCGCATTCTCAAAACTCTGAAATTTCTTCATTTAAGTTTCTGAAATTTCTTCGTTAAATATCATTATTTCTTTCGAGAAGAACCTTATATCGTCTTAGGTATCAAAAGAAAAATTGAAGTTCCATTGAGACTAATCTCGAGTACAACATGCTTTAATCATAATATATATATATATATATATATATATATATATATATATATATTTATATATTTTGTGTTTGTAAATGAAAAAGTCTCGGAACGAAACTCATACTTGTTCTTCCGTATGCTAATAAATTGAAGTTATCTTTGGACCACCCAAAGCTTTCCCGTTTTCTCGAGTACAACATGCTTTATTCATATATATTTGTGTGTGTTTGTAAATGAAAAAGTCTCGGAACGAAACAAATCCCTTAATGCATAAATGACCTCTCAACTTGTTCTTCGATATGCTAATAAATTGTAGTCTTCTATGGACCACCCGAATGTTTCCCATTTTCTCGAGTACAACATGCTTTAATCATTTTTTTTGTGTGTTCTGTAAATGAAAAAGTCTCGGAACGAAACACATGCATTAATGCATAACTGACCGCTCAACTTGTTCTCCCGTGTGCTAATAAATTGTAGTTTACCGAGATTGATCGCATTCTCAAACTCTGAAAATTTCTTCGTTAAGTTTCTGTCCTTTAGATCATCCCTTCTTGATTTCAAGTAAAATATCGTTATTTCTTTCGAGAAGAACCTAACACCGTCTTAGATATAAAAAACAAATCGAATTTCCATTGAGACTAATCTGGAGTACAACACGCTTTAATCATGCGTTAATGCATAAATGACCGCTCCACTCGTTCTTCCATGTGCTAACAAATTTCTCGAGTACAACATGCTTTAATCATATATTTTTTGTGTGTGTTTGTAACTGAAAAAGTCTCGGAACGAAACAAATCCCTTAATGCATAAATGACCGCTCAACTTGTTCTTCCGTATGCTAATAAATTGTAGTCTTCTATGTACACCATGCTTCAATCATATTTTGTGTGTGTGTGTGTGTTTGTTAATGAAAAATTCTCGGAACGAAACACACGCGTTAATGCATAAATGACCGCTCAACTTGTTCTTCCGTACGCTAATAAATTGTAGTTTTCTTTGGAGACTAGCACTGAAGCTTTCCCATTTTCTCTCATACTTGAAACGTTTTGAATGATTTAGTTTCGGGGCATCATGGCGGGGAAAGCGGAAGCGGAGCCAGTGAACGAGCAAATGGTGGCGAACATGTACGGGTCGATGAGGACGGAGCTGAACCAGATATACTCGAAGATCACGGAGCTGGAGATGGAAGTGAGCGAGCACTCGTTGGTGATCAGCGCGATCGAGCCTCTCGACCCTTCGCGGCGGTGCTACCGAATGATCGGCGGCGTGCTCGTCGAGAGGACCGTGAAAGAGGTCTTGCCGGCCGTGAAGAGCAACAAGGAAGGCGTCGAAGAGGTCGTCGCGAGGCTCAACGAGGCCTTGGAGAGGAAGAAGAAGGAGATCGCCGAGTTCGAGACCAAGTACAAGATCAGGATCAGGAAGAACGACGACGCCGAGAAGCAGGACCAGGCTCGGAAAGAAGGGACCGCCCAGGGAGTTCTCGTGGGTCCCGCCGAATGATTTTTTTTTTTTTTTTTTTTTTTTTTTTTTTTTTTTTTTTTTTTTAGAGATATGGGTGTTGAGTGGTGGGAATGTGAGAAAGCAAATTCTTTTTCTTTATGGGTTTTCAGTTTGTACTGTTTGGATATGAAGAGAGTCCAGATTTTGGTTGATATATTTGTATTCTGTATTATATGACAAAGGTTATGGGTGTTCTTAGCTTTCCAAGGGTCTCATAGTTGTATGGAACTTTGCTTTTTCGAGCAAAGAAAATTAATGACATTTACCCGTGTGAACTATTGTTTACAAATTTCAGGGGAAAAAAAAAACTATTGTTATACAAGTTTAATGGTTTACGGGGTTCTACATGCCGATAAATATTGCCAAATCCAGCGTTTCGAAAAAAAAAAAAAAAAAAAAAAAAAGGTAGCAATAATATTATGGCAAGTTACTCTTGAGTTTGACGCAGCAATATTTTTTCTTTCCTTTTGTTTTTTTTAGGCTTTCTAGATATTTGGGTGTGGAGTTACTCTTGAGTGGTGAAATGTAAGAAAGCAAAAAAAAAAAAAAAAAAAAAATATGGGGTACTCTTTGGATATGAACAGAATCCGTGTTTTGGTTGAAATATCATAATTCACATTCTGTAAGTTCCAAAGTTGACGTGGGGTTATGTTTGTGTCTATTTCTCTAACTTTTTCATTCATAGTCTATAATTTCTCAACATTATAGAATTTTGATTTTCTTTCTTGTTCTTGTTCTTTTCTTGTTCTTGTGTCATTTTATTTTTCAAGCAAAGTATTAAAAAGAACATACAATGTTGCTTCATCTGGGACTGGGAGGTCTTTGTTCCTTTGTATGGCCTCAGAAGTCATTTTTCGGACAAAAAAAAGGGCGAGTTTTGAACTTTTTAAACTCGGTTCCCTCTCTTAATAAATCAAAGGTACCAGAAAGAACAAATTGTATATTTCTTTTTACAAATGATGCTGGATTTTCCGGCGAGATTTCCCGGCATTTAAAAACCGGCTCCAAAATTCCAAATGACTTCCAGCAAAAAAAAAAAAAAAACAAAATCCTCCAATGAGCCTCTCCTTTTACATATTTCAACCCTCAAATTAAAATTATATATTGAAAAAAAAAAACATATGCACAGATATCATTTAACTAAAGAAGTCCTGAACTCCTTTTCCGGCGAAGAGTTGATCGGAGAGCTCCGCCAAAACGAAATTGAGAGTGAGCAAAACGACGCTCGAGCCCGCTATGACTCCCAGCACCACCCACGTCGTTCCGATCACCTTCCCGAACGCCGGCCACTCTATCCTCTTTATCTCCGACGACACTCCCGCCACAAACCCCTCCTCCTCCGCCGCCGCCGCCTTCTTCTGCTCCTCCATCGCCGCCTTTATCTCCGACCCCAACTGACTCGCCTCGGCCTTCGAATCCGCTTCAGACTCAGCCTCCGACGGATCCTTCGGAGCCTCCGACGACGTCTCCGAGCTCTCGCGCCTCTTCTCGATCGCTCTGACCGAGCACAGTCGCTTTCTAGTTACCAAGGGCTTTGGAAGGGCTTTAACGACACGCGTCGTTTTGTGACTGGATGAAGAGACTGGCTTGTGACCGGCGATCGGCGGTGTCGCCGGGAACTGTACGGACATCGCTGGAGTGGCCATGTAAGAGAGAGAGAGAGAGAGAGAGAGAGAGAGAGATTTGAGTCAAAAAGTTCTGTTTGGATAAGGTTTGGTTGGTCTTTCAATTGATAAGAGTGGGAATGGGCTTTCAATTGGGTTTCAGGATTAGGGTTAATTGGGCTCCACTTTTTTTGGGGCCCAAATTTCAGACAGAAGTTGATTAGACAGAAAGACAGGCAAAGAAGCCAAACGGCCCTATTTTTTGGCGCGAGAAAAATGCATATAAATTCGTTACAATACAATACAATACAAGACACTTTGAATTCCAATTATTAATAGTGAAAAAGTATATGGCGCTTGGTTTGATATGAACCAAATTTCAATTAAACCATGAGACTATTCTTGGCAAAGTTAATCACGTTTGTCTAGTTTGTTTGTGATGTGTGAAGACAAATCAAAGACTAGCTCAAGATTCCAGCGTGGGACATGATTTGTCACTACATGTAAATTATAGTTTATAAAGCAAAGCCAATAATAGTTCATATGGTTAAAAAAAAAAAAACATCTGCATGGGAAGGTTATTCAAATAGTTTTTTTTTTTTACAGTTCCAATTCCCAAGAAGAAAAAGAACCTTTTGATATCTCTCTCACTGTATATATCATATATGTATATGTATATTCTGCGAGCGTGACTGTGAATGATTATGCATGTTTGTAATAGTTTTCTTGACTCACCATTTTTTAGGTATGCCTTGCAGAGGGCATATGAACAAAAATTGACAGAATTATTATTTGAGAAAGAAGAAAACACACACACACACACACACACACTACTATTTCATATTTAGTGTACTGATTGTTTTTTTTTTTTTTGGTTCCCCGTGATTTGTGATGGATTTTAAACACGGACTATCGTTGATGATTAGTGACATTTTGTGAAAGTACATTTATTTGTGTAAATTCAAACGTTAATGATGCATGTATAATCATTTTCTTAAAAGTGAAATCTTTATCTCATCTCACGTACGTTGACATATTAGATTTTTGCTTTATGAAACAAAAAATCTATCATATATCGTGTGATAAAAATCAAATACCTATTACTTCACAAATCACACACTTTCACTAAAATAATTTAGTGCTGCGTTTTCGCACCTTTTTATCAATTAATTTAATTTTTATCCCCACACAATCAGGAATATGCATATTTATATCTGTATTATATGCATTGCATTGTATTGTCATTTTAGCTGTCATCAAAGAGCACAGCAATTTCGCATTTGAATTGAGGAATACGACTTAAAATTTGTCTCAATATTTTTAAAATGGGGTCCATTGGGAAAGATCTCTAGGTCCAAAAAATCAGTTTTGAGTTGATTGAAAAGAAAATTCCATAACCTGCCAACAATCCAAGCTTTGTGTGACTGTTTGTCCATGGCACATAATAATATACTTGCATTACTATTTGCAATTATTTTGAAGTGATCAGGACGTCATATTATTACTATTTCCTCATCTTTTGGCTTCTCAATTTCATTCTATGGCTGTTTTCATTTTTCAACTTCATCGACTTCTTTGAAAAATAATTGAGCTATATATAATACATAAATATTTCCATGTACATATCACTTTTTCTTTATTTAAATACTCACCATATAAAGTTATTAAGATTTTCATGTCGGAAAGACTCTAAAGAATAATATATTAATTAATACAAACATAGGTTGTGTAGAAGTTCACAACTCTCCCTCTAAATAGTAGCATGTCACAGGGAATTAATTAATACACAAGTAGTATAGGTGAATGTATTGTGTTGGCATGTTTTTCCCCCCAATATTTGTTTATAAAGTATCACATTTTTTTTTACCTACTACATATTTTAATAATTTAAATACCAACTAAGTTTTCAAATTAAAAAATTAACTACTTTGTTGCACTTGATGTGTAAATATTTATATTTATAAATGAATATATATATATATATATATATATATATATATATATAAATTATCACGGTATTTATAAGTGATTGTAACCAATTAACAATTATATTTACATTTTATGTTTTAATTCTATTTTGAAATAAATTTTATTTGCGTCTAATTATTTTGTTAAGAATCATTCACGGCCCGCTGAGTTTGAACCCACAATCTAATTTTGAATGTAGTGTTAAATTATCACTACATTAAATTACAAAGCACGTTCTTGCCTCTAATTAAAGTGGTATTTTAAAATATGATAATATTTGTTTTCCTTATAAAGTAAGTAGAAAAGGTCAGCCTATAGGCAGACAAAAATTGAGATATATTCTCTCATAAACTTATAGTATTAATTTTTTAATATATAATTATAATTTTGACTTACTCGTATATGATTATCTGTCCAACCTGTGCATATTTGGCATGTTAAGTTTTCAGATTGATTAAAATTAAACAATTAATTTTGTTTAATTTGAATTAACCATTATATGTTTTTGTGAGTCTTTCATTCTTTACATTATCATCATCTATGTAATACTTCTCCCGCCCCACATGGAAGAAATTGAGTTAAAAATTGATTTGTTGATCATGAAATTGAAATTGAAAAATTAAAACTTAATCTAGTAGAGGTCTAGAGGACAACATTACTGTTAATAGCCTTTACCTAAACCAACAAACTTGACTAATTAATTAGATATTTATGAGGATAAGCGAAAGCGTAAAATTCTTTAATTGTAGTTGTTGGTAATCTCTCTTTGGATCCTCTCTTTTTGTCCCTCAATTCTTCAGAATTTTTTTATAAGAGAAATAAAAAGTGTGTTAGCATATTAGGCTACTTTTATTTTGTTTCTTATAATGCCATATTCCCCAAAACCTTGTTGTGTCCCCTTAAAAAAAATTTGGGTTTCCCTATGGTTTTGCTTAGGTATGTCACAATCTCCAATAGATTATGTTAATTGAAAAAACTAAGCCTTGTGGGTAATCATGTTTCTATTATTATTAACAAAACAAAACTTGGCCATGTTATCCATAACATTCTAACCGTTGAGTCAATACAGATTATCTAAATATATTAAGTTGCATTTAAAGTATATATTACAACTAATTAAGAAAATAACTGATTTAAACATTTGACATTGCTAAATAGGCAACGTTCGGTAAATTTTAGGTAAAAATCATTGCATTTTATTTATAAGCGTAGTTTTACAAGAATACCCATACATATCATTCTCGTCCTAACATTGCCTATTTAAATGAATTTGATAAATCGCCCATCTTAACACGATTAAGTCAATTAAATAATTAATTTTGAATTTAAACACATAACACAATTCAAATTCAAACGAATGACTCACAAAAAATTCAAATAAAAACATAGAATATATGTTAATATCTGTTAATATGTGTCAATAATTGTAAATATATGTAATTATGTATAGATGTGAACTACGATTTTAAAGAACACAAAATCAGAAAAATAACTGTTGCGTATATTTTGGGCATTGATATTCTATCGGGAATCCAGGAAATAATGTAGAAATAACTGTTTTCTATATTTTTTTTGGAAATATAAGAGAATTTAATATTCAAATTTTAAAAAAATTGCCTTAAATAAATTGTTGAATTAATAATAAAAATCTAAATGAAAATTCGGAAATAAAAAAGAGGGACAAACGTGGAAAACATAAATTTTTTTGATAAGGTACGTCATTTTTGTGGCTATGTACCTAAGATTTACGAAACGTTGATTATTAAACAATGTCAAACGCTTAAGTTGATTATTTTTCTAATGGACTAATATATATATATATATATATATATATATTATATATATATATATATATATATATATATATATAAGCAATTGACTGTAATTGTTTTGAAAAGAAAACTTCACAAAATATTGAATCCTAAATTTTAATATAATTATTACCTAATCCTTATTATAACTGACCTTACAAAAAAAAATTACTATTTTAAATCATATAGTACCACTTTTTTCCTTCATTTTTACAACCAATACTACTATTTTTATTTATTTATTATTATTCTGTACGTGCATATCTTGGTATATTCTTAGCATGACATCTTGACTCACCTCTCCAACAATTTAACCTAGACACAAATGTTCATATATACGGCTTCATAAATTTATGAACCTAATAATGAAGATCAAGCCTAAATGATATAATATGGAAAGGGCTATCTACTAAATTAAAGTCAAGATCTCTCGTTGGAAAATAGTGCAAATAGAAATAGCAAAAAAAAAAAAAAAGCCACTTATACAATATGTGATCATATATATGCTATATATTTATATATCTCCTTAGCTAAAACCTAAAAGAAAAAAAAAGTATATATCTACCTATAGTTATTCGTGCAGAAAAGCTAGTACACATGCAGGTTCACTTTATTGTTAAAAGTGGACCACTAGTACTACTACACAGCTATATATATATATATATATATATATATATATATATAAGCAAAACTTTCCTCACATCTGCCAATTAACCACCGGTCAATTAAAAAACAACTCAACAGTATCAAGACAAAACTATAAATATGAATTTCTTAACCAAAAGTACATGTTTTCTTACACATTACAACGACAAGATTTATAATATCAAATGGAAATGTAACTTAGTATATATCTAAAACAATTATTCATGTAAATAATATTTTGCATTTGCATCGAGACATCAACTTAATCCCACGCTTTCCTTGGTTTTCTGATATATATTCACTGTTCATAAAAATCCGTTTTTCTTTTGTCCTTGTCATAGATGAAATGAAACATACCCTCTTTTAATCACCTAAAGCTATTGCAAAAACAGTACAAAATATGTAGGCTAGCTAATTAAAATAATTATATATATCTTGTACTCATCCTAATTAGTTGAGCCTATAACAAGAAGTAACCGTGTGCATTTCTCTCGCCAATAACAATGAGAAAAAGAATCTACGAGTAACGTTAATTATTTAACATCATTACATTATCATTTTCTGTTAATTAATTATATTGATAACAAAAAAATAAAATGTTACACTATCAATTAAAAAGAATTATATATCTTATCTTAATCCTGATAAATTGTGCCTGATATTAACTTAACAAAAAGTAACCCATATGCATTTATCTCGTAAAATTTACATTAAAAAAAAAATACACTAATGACACTATGAGTAACATTAATTTAACATCATTACATTATCATACACATATATATAAATATATATTAATTAATTTATTTAATTTTATGATAGCAAAAAAAAAAAAATTGTCACATGCTAGTCCGCCTTAGACCGCTTCTCTTCCGCCGGAGCTTGACTTCCCGGCGGCGACGAGCGTGATTCTCCGTCCTCGTCGACGACGAAGACAACAAATCGACGACGATATCAGTGAACGCACTAATGACGTACTTGTGAGTGTCTTTAGGGTTTAGAGCAAGAAAACAAAGCAAGAGCTCATGAAGATACTCCAAATCACTCCGATCATCATAATCATCGTCATCAATTTCGCGATCATTATTCTGGTGCCGGGCTTCGATCATCTCTTTCATGGAGCGTCGAAAGTCGACACGTGGGTCGGCGGAGTACTTCCTGATCTCCACGGCGGCGTGGCGTTTCTGTAATTCCGTCTCCGTGGTGTGTTGGTCAACGATGGAGTTTGACTTTCCGGGGGAGGAGAAGAAGAACCTCTCGGAGGCGAAGACGGTGGAGAGATCGGGCTCGGGTTCGTCGTCGTCGGCGGAGGAGTCGTTTGTGGCGTAGAGAGAGTTTGGGTTATTGGTGGTGGTGAAGGAAGAGGAATACGACGATGATGTGTTTGTCGTTTGGTAGTATAGATTGTCGTTTTCTTCTTCTTCTATTTCTTCTTCTTCTTCTTCTTCGGAGAATGATGTTGAGAGGCGATTCGGCGGCGGAGATTGGGCGGCGATTGTGGGGAGGCATTTGGAGATTGAGAAGCTGCAGAGAGGGAAGCTTTTCTTCCAGAACATCATGGTGTTGTTTTTGTTGTTGGACATTGCTTTGTGCTCTAGAGAGAGAGAGAGAGAGAGAGAGAGAGAGAGAGAGTATAGAAGGTAATAATACTAACGTTTTGTGTTTGTGGGATTAATAATGTTGGGTTGTTCGTTTGGGTGGGTTGTCTTTGTAAGAGAGAGAGAAGTTTGGCTTTATATGTGAAGAGGCAAAAAAAAGGCCTGTGATTAAGGGATCGGATATGGTCCATATGGATCGCTTGAGGGTGGAACATAAAAGTCACGAATCCTTCTGATTTTTTTTCTGTTATTTTAGTTTTAATTTTTAATTTTTTTTAAAGAGGAATCTGAAATGCGAGACTTGACAGTGAAAAAAAGATTCTATGCATTTATCTGATTATATATATGTTGATGCATGGGTTTTTATCTCTTACTTAGTTTCTTTTCGTCTTTTCGGGTAATTTCGGAAAAAGCCTCTCTAAATAAACTGACGATATTCTAAAAACTTCCTCGTAGATCCTTCATTTTATTGTACATTTATTGCACGTTGAAAGTAAACTTGTAAGCAAAAATAACATGTAGAGTCATTTGATCAAATGTCCGCTAGTGTTTGGTTGCAAATATCTTCATCCCCGAATGAAGAAAAAAATCACAACTAAAAATATATATATAAATAAATAAAAGGATTTAAGAGAAAGAAATGACTTTTTATTTTATTTTATTTCATTTGATAAATGAATGAGAAAGAAATGACCTGTAACATTGGATTAGTCCTTCAGAGTTTAGACACGTGTCCCACGTCCAGGGTGCCGAGATCTTAGTCTTAATATTTTTCTTGCCATCTTTCTTTAGATGTTGTTTCTCCTACAACAATTATTTTGTTAATTTTGTTCGTATCTTCATTACTGTATATGTTAAGAAAGTTTTGGAAACTACATGTAATAAAAAAGTACAAATTGCTTGAACTACCTGTCAAACGACAAATAACTATTATACATTAAGGAGAAGAAAATAAAACCTCAGGCCTCCCTGTTTCTTAATTTACTTAAAAAATCAACTAATAACAAAAACGAGAATCATCGGGGCATATATCTAATTTTAAGTTTTTTATATATTGTTGTGATTATTTCTAGCAGGGTAGTTGTTAAATTATGAGTTGGATATGTCCAAATTATTGACCAAATTCATAATTGATCACGCAATGGGTTTATATACTGGAGTATTATATTATAATTCTCTACTTAACCACATACTTGGGTGAATTGTGCCCTAGTAGCCAATAAATTAAGTATGCAACATGTTTAGTTGATTCAGTGTTTCGTTTGGGAAGAACTACATTAGATTGCGAGAATAAAATCATATTGAAAACTCATTTGAAAAAAATTACCATAACTTTTACTTGTCCATACTATATTGAGTTATTATATCCTTTTTTTTTTTTGGAAATTGGGCTATTTCTTTAATGATTTGATTATAATTTAATTAAAGGTAATTTTACTGGTTTTTTTTAAGGACAAATTTATTGCCAATGACGAATAAATTAAGTAAGCAACATGTTCAATTGATTTTGTGTTTCGTTTGGGAAGAACTACATCAGATCACGAGAATAAAATCATATTAAAAAACTCATTTGAAATAACCATTACTCTTAGTTGAATTGAATCCACGACCTCTCATTTGGATTGAACTCATGATTTTCACTTTAAAGGTGATATGGAATTATCAATTAGACTATACTAGGTACCACTTATTGATTTATTCTTAATTTAAAGGTATTAAAGTTTTTTAAGGATCATTTTGGTAGTTTCTCAACGAGAATTTCTAAACTTATTTCCTAGGGGGTATCTGTTGTTCACAATGATTATATAACTTTCGGAGTCATAATTTTTTTAATATTTTAAATCTTATAATTGTTATTAAATGAATATCTTTAATTATTTTTTATATTTACCTATATATGTATATAGTAGATATTATTTTCTATAAAATATATACTAATATAAGGTAAAATCTATATAAAAGCATCTCATTATTTAGCTGTCTGGCTCGAGTCAGTGATTGAGGGTGACTACTCTTAATTTTCTTTATAGCCATATAATACTTAGTCGGTGATACTAAAACCAAATATATGAGCAATGAAATTTGACTTTTGTTATGAAATAAATTTGATGAGCAAATTGTAATGTATTTTGGTAGATATTATCACGAACTTCTTTTCCTTTGCGTTACAAAAGACAGCCTGTTTGAGGGATACAGAGCGGTTTCCCAGAACACATATTCCTACTGGAAGATATTGGTCCTTTTCAGAGACTGAGAGGGCAAATTACCACTTATATATAGCAATAATATGAGTATTTTAGTTAAATAGTCAATTTATTTATAAAATAATCTAAATTTATCTTAAATTAGTGAAATACACAAAATGTGCAAATATCAAATTTCATTAATTTTTTTTATTGTAATTCAATTATTTAAAACTGATAAATTGTTTATATGAATTGTTTAAAATTTAATCGCAATGTCAAAAAAAATATTTGACAACATAATTAAAGCAATTTTGTTGAAAACTTGAAATTTAGAATATTTTGTTAATTAATTAGTTTCGAATAGTTGTTTTGTATTATTTCCGAATAATATTCCGATTGAGACCCTTGCTATAGACCAATATTTAAAATATCGTTACCGTTATCCATACCGATGTTTTGATTTTACGGATATATCGAGTATCGACGGATATTTTATAACAAATTCAATACCGACTACCGATTATATCGGTGATATATCGATGATATATCGGTTACCGACGAATATATCGACATAAATCCTATAACAAATAAATATTTTTAAACAACTATATATATATATATATATATATATATATATATATATATATATATATATGTCTTGGAATCCAAATTATGAAAAATACTTTCTCGCCCCTTCGTCGGTCATTTATGTAAATAAAAAATTCACAATCACAATTCATAATTCGCAATTTCTTAATCACGATTCACAATCACAATCACAAGTTTTGATTCACAATTTATATCGGCAAATTTCAATTTCACATATTCCCGTCTAAAATCATAAATTCTAATTTACTCATACAATATCACAATTTATAATTCGTAATTTCTTAATCACAATCACAATCACAATCACAAGTTTTGATTCGTATTTCCTATAATCACAAGTTATATTAGCGAATTTCAATTTCTCATATTCTCGTCCACAATCATAAATTCCAATTCACATGTTAAAATATCCTAAATTCTACAATAACATAATTTTTACACTAACCTCTTTTAAATGAAGATTCTGGAAATTTTCAAGTCGTCGGAAAAGTCTCCGGCCGCCGTCAATTTGGGTGGCCGGTCGCCGATAAAATGAAAAACTCGCCGAAATTTTAAAAAAAGTTGGGGATCTGAAAGATATTCATATACTAATTTCAAATATGCAAAAAATTTCAACAAAACTTGAGTTAAATCTATCTAAAAACGAAAAACAAAACTTAAAAACAAGTTTCTTCAAAATATCCGAGCTTTATATACTTACCAGGGATATATCCGGATATATCGGTGATACTCTATAAAAATCCTTCTTCGCCGGACGATATTGCACAGATATATAGCTTCCTCACCGATAATCGCTGATAGGGCATAAAAAATGGCCTGCTTCGAACGATATTGCACGGGTAGAAGAATCACGATATTTTAAAAAAAAAGTCCGATTTTTTTCATGTTTTATACTATCCAAAATATATCGCGATATTTTCAAAAATTGGTGATATATCGCGATATTTTGCCGATAAATTATAAAACGATAACGTTTATTGAAGATATTTTACCGAGAGTTCAAAAAATGGATATATCGGCGATATATATCCCTATATATCGCCGATATTTTAAACATTGCTATAGACAAGTAAGGTCGGTGGTTAGGGCCCCAGTTAGGCTGGACCCTAAACTTTTAAATCCAACAAAATATAACTCAAAGATCAAGATTTTTTTTATATTAATATGAAAAAATTCCGAATTTCAGTCTAATTTTATCATCGAAGAGCCCAAAAATTTTAATTCACTTTGGGTCTCTAATGAGTTTAGGCCGGCCCCGATTTCGAATTAGCCATAAAATGTGGTAATAATAATAAAAATAGATAGGTAAAAGGTCATCAAGGATTCGATTTGCCAATATAGTCACGGTCTTATTATAACTCATCCTATTTGAACAATTGACTCTAGAGCTATAAGTATAAAATTAACTAAATAAATGTCAAAATCTACATAATTTTGCGAAGAATGTTGGAATAAAGTTAATAAAAATTATTTATTAACATGTGGATGACTGATTTATGGCAACAATTTGAGTGGGTTCCACTCATCGGAATTGTTTGCAAAAATCGGACCTAAGGTGAATGAGAAAGTGACGAGCTGGACGAAGTGACGAGCTCGACTGGACGAAGTGACAAAGTCATTCCAGCTCGACTGGGCGAAGTCGACTGGACGAAGTGATAAAGTCATTCCAACTCGACTGGGCGAAGTCGACTGGACGAAGTGACGAAGTCATTCCAGCTCGACTGGGCAAGGTCGACTGGACGAAGTGACGAAGTCATTCCAGCTCGACTGCGCTAGGTCGAATGGACGAGCTCGACTGGACGAGCAGGACCGGACGAAGTGACGAGGCGTAAGTTTAAGAATTAAAGCCAACAGTTTGTATGCTTCAATTCAATGGTTTTGAGCTTTAAGTGCTCATTATGGCTGTGTAATAATGCCATTAAGGCTGGAAAAAGGTTGGACTGTTCGCATGGTTTGAATTCAAAACAGTGTTTAAATGGCTGGGTGTTATAGCCTGCATTAATGCCATTAAGGCTGAACGTCTGGACAGTTGAGCAGGTGTATATGGCCGATGATAACATCCTTATGATGAGTGTTAAATGCCTTTAAAACTGAACGGTTTTTGGCTGGTTCAAATCCGTAGCCTCTAAGCCTTTGTCGCCTATATAAGTGAGACTTAGCTCTCTCATTCCAGGAGATACGAATTCCATTGTTTCCCCACTGTTCCCGAGTTCCCTCTTTCCCAGAAAATTCCTTTGTCTTGGTGATAGTTTCTCACAGGTTCCAGTTCGCCGAAGCCGAGTCTTGTGGTGCATTGCTCGTCTTGAAGTCGTTGTATCCTGGGAGGCTTTCGCTCACGAAATCCAGCACCCGTGGGAGGGCGATTAAAAACTTCAAGGAAACCGTCAAACGGGCCTCGACCTTTCCTTGCCTTTTTTCCTGTTTTCCATTTCCGGTTTATTTTCTTTTATTTTCTTTGCATATGTCTTGTTTTTCCTATCAATATTATTTGTAATATTGCTAACAAAGAAAGTCCATGTAGTTTATTTACTGAGCACTCTTTAATTATATCCTTTTTGTAGATAGCTAAACGTAAGGACATTTCTTGATTTGCCAAAATAAGCCAATGCACACTCAAAAAGTCCACAACCGCTTTGCCATTTTCACACCCCAATTACAGAGCCATTGTCGACTAAAGGAAACAAAGACCTCACGAGGGTTTGGACCCATGTGTGAAAGTTTGGTCCCAAACTTAGAAAATTGATAGCCATTCTTCAAAGACGCAGAAAAAAAATAAAATAGAAAGAGAGAAAGGAATGCTTTAACTATACACCGCACACTTTTTTTTACCGGCCATATATGGTAGGGGGGAAAAAAATCAGTTTTACCTCCTATAATTGTCCTTTAGTCAACGCACCCAGGTGTTATCCACCAATTATTTAATATTTTATTTTTACTATCTACCTCTTTTATTTATCTCAACTTATTATATTTCAGCACATTTACTTTAAAGATTTTTGACACTTTTGCTGAAAAGTGCTATCAAATTCTTTTAATTTCCTCGGAATCTTTCGCATTTCAATGCATTCGGTAATAATAGAATTTAGTACGAAATTCAATTATAGTTGAAATTGGAAAAAAAATAAAATATTCAAAATTAAGGGAAATTTTATATTTTTAGATGCTTGTAAGATATATGGATACAATAAAACCACTAATCCATTAGTACGGAAGCTTAGTACCCAAGCTATACTTGAATCAAAATTATTGAAAAAAAATAAAATCTCTTTATAGAAAATGTTAGAGACATCATCATAGTTTGTATTATAAAGACGGACTCACTGTAACAATGTTGGTCCTGAGCTTTGAACAACGTTTACAACAAAATGAACGGCACCACAAACCTACTTAATAAAAGTAGAGAAAAAATAACATAGAAAAAACTACCTCTTGCAGGTCGAGAAATTGATTCCGTGATGGAAGCGATGGTGCCATATTTCTAACCTCCCCGGTTTTTTTTTTTTTTTTTTTTTTTTTTTTTTTTTTTTTTTTTTTTTTTTTTGAGAATAAGGTTTTAGAGTAGATAGATTTATAACTATGATACTTCTCTCCTTTCTACGTAAAAATATTTCTATAGTTGAAGTGTGTACATTATATGTACTTTCATATCTTCATTAATTGTTTGAACATGCATGCAAGATCTTCAATATTATCCAGCAACCTAATGGATACTTATTTAGATATTTTTTTTGGGGGGCGATACTTACTTGGATACTTGTAAGATATATGTATGTACAATTACAAACCATATATATATATATATACATGCACACTCAACCAAAAGAAAAAAAAAAAAGATTCCAAACCAAATCTCCAGATTACCACTGCATACTAATTACCTTGTCGTCTCGTCTCTAATTAATTAAATTGCATACAAATATTTTGGTAGACAAAAATATGGCAGTCGCCTCAACTTTTTGCAGTCATAATCGTATTATCGTCATTTTAAATCATCACATGGGCAATAATTAAGGAACGACTATTAGACTATTATGCATAGTCCTTGAACTGGCTTCGTTGGTGTTTCGACTTTAAGCAATGTGCTCATTGAGGAAATAGCTCACGAGAAAGCAATATTTCCTCTTCAGGTATATCTTTTACTGTCCTTGAAATTAAAGTACACACAAAATTGCAATAGTCTGTATTGTGTTCATCATCATAATAATATTTACCTGCCCGCAAAAAATCAACACGTTAGTCCATATCATAAACTTTTATCACACTCCAAATATTTTCACTTTTTATTATATGTCACTCTCTCTCACCTCTTTTCATGCAAGCAAAAACATATGGTATCATATCCATATAGGGATTCGCAATTTGACAGTATCCAATAATTAAGATGTTATAAAAGTCATCACTAGTAGTAACGACGCTATGATTAGCCATATTAAAAAGCGATCAGATTTTCCAATCTGTATTTTTGTTGCAATAAAATAAAGTACATAAAAGTCATAATCACCCAGAGCAAAGCAAACTTCATTCGTCATTGCATATAATTCAAACCAAACTAGCAGCTAGTCAAACAGTGGCCTTAGCAAAATGAACTAATGTACAAGAAAAGTCCACAAAATACATGTTTTATTGATATTAATCTTGTTAGTTGCTACTTACTACTATACTATAGTACTAGTTTATTAAATATATTTGTTTAATTTTTTTTATTAATTACATATATATATTATTTAATGAAAGGAATATAATAAGAGAACATAAAGTCATAATATCACAAAAGAGCAAGCAAAACTCATTCTAGATCATTGGAAAATTCAAAACACCTTGCAGTCAAACAGTGGCCATAGCTAAATTAACTGATGTACGTACAAAGAAATTCCCACAAAAAAGCATAATACTAATATTTACTACAATAGTATTAGTAGTTATATATATATATAGTAAATAGTAGTTATATATATATATGTATACATTAAACATAGACATTGACACCCTCGTTGAGCCTAGCTGCAGCGGTGATGGAAGCTGCAACGCCGCCGGGGTGAGTGGTGAGGCTTGGGTCGTTTCTGAGCTCCGCACTCACCACACCCTCCGCGTCATGCCTCGTCACCGCCTTATCAGCCGGAAGCTTCGAGGTTGCATCCTGTGATGACACGTGTAACATAATATCAAGAACCAAATTAGTATTTCTTGATTAGAGCTCTAATTTAGCTTCAATGATTTCATGTTAGACCTATTAATCCGTGCGTACCCTTTAATGTCGGATTGTAAATTTGTTAAGAGCTATAATTTAGTTTTAATGATTTCATGTTATAGCTATGAACTCGTGCGTAGCAGTACTTTCCGAGACCTATATAAAGCAATCAACTTGTGTTGGTGTATAGACAGTTATATCAATACTTGAATTAAGAGAGGCTTCTTTTAAGAAATAATTGTCTAAAAATGATATATTTTAGAATATATTTTCCTATTCCTATATAGGTTAATTCAATTAATTACATAATTTTAAATGTTATATGGATAAAAAATGTGCTTTAATGAATATTTTGGTATAGTCAATAATATACATTAAATTATAAATATATCTAAGTTGATACATTTATGATCAGAAACTATCATTGAAATCTTAACTGATAAATTATTATTATTTTTTTTTATAAACGACTCATCAAAAATAAAAATAAAAAACTTAAAATTATAAAAATAGCGCAAATAAAATTCAAAATTTTTTACCCGCCAAAAAAAGGAAAAGAAAAGTGGAACCCAAATCATCGTAATTACAACAAACAAAATAATCTGTGGTTATGTCTATAGCATAAGTCTGTTGTTAATCAATCATTATCAGATTATTAATCGGATTATGAGCGAAAACGCAAAGTTACATTCAAGAAAATAAAGATAGACGAAGACTTGTGCGGAAAAAAAAAAAAGTTTGTTCCAATCAATTTTGCATAAGGAAAATATTTGGATCATGCGTTTTTGCTCTACCATTCTCAAATTGATTCCACAAATTATAAAATTAATCTATCTCTGGCTCTGCTAATCAAATCGAATATTGTATTCTCTCTCCAAACCTACTACACTTATATTTTGCTATGTTTAATTTGTACAAAGTAAAGTCATATACATACCGTGAGAACATCTCTGAGCTTGATCTTGTCCTCGTCGAGGTCAAGGGTGGCGTTGAAGGACGCGGCCGACTGTGCAGCGGCGGCGAGTCCGCCGTGGATTATGACATTGCTTCCGGTGGCTCTGACCTCCGCCGCCTGAATCGCTGCCGCGTCGCTCGCATCCACAGCCTTATCTCCGGCGGTTTGCACCGCCGCTTCGAGAGCCTCTCCAATAGTGATTGAGCTCGTTGTTGTTGATCCCTGAGCTGTTGGGGTTGGGTCAACATATTGTCCTACAACCTAAAACATAATTTAACAAAAAAAAAAAAAAAAAAAATCAAAGGCTAATTTACATTGGTTGATCGTTTATTACACTGTATATTTATTCATGGTAGTACATACAAAGAATAATAATAATAAAAAAAGATAGTGATATAAATCTGTAATTTTTTTTAATTTTAAAAATGAGATAACTAAAAGTTAATTAGTAAAATCAAGATATAAAATTAAAAGAATAATAATGAATATTGATTTACTATATTAATTAATGATTTGGGAGGATTATAAAGAAAAAAAATAATAATAAAAAGTTGTAAATTTTTTTTTTTTTTTTTTTTTGAGCTTTGTTCCAAACTGCGTGTTTATTTTGTGTGTGTAAACTTAAAAAAAAAAAAAAAGATGATGTATGAATGAAATTGTAATAATAATAAAAAAACGTTAATAATATACACGACGAGAGAGAAAGACCTGTCCAGCAACAGACTCGGTGACGATACGATAACCATGCAAGCTGGTCTCGGACACCGTGACGCCTTCTTCGGCGGCGGCGGGGGACACCTCAGCATGTCCGACGAGGCCGGCCTTCTCGTTCTGCGTGGCGGCGGCCTGCATGGCGGCGGCGGGCCCGCCGCGCTGAGTCCGGCCGAGCACGGACGCCTCGGCGCTCTGCATCATCGCCGCGTCCATCGGAGCCACCGCCTCTCTGGCCAACTCGCCGGACACGTGGAACACGTCGCCGTACTTCACGGCGCCGCTTTCGCCGGCCTTCTTGGGTTGTTCCTGGCTCATGCTTTCTACAAAACGTACGAAGTGGGAACTGAGATGATTATACTGAATCTAAGCACGTACGTTATAGCTCGCTTTTTATTATGAGGTGAGTAAGGTATTCGCGGCGTGAGAGCATAGAAAGGTCTCGGAGCGTTTGACACGTCGTGTGGTGTGATTTCGTGGAGCTGATAGAAGTTGACACATGTTTATACGGCTCTTACACGTGGTTTGAATTTGGTAATTTTCTTTTTGTGTGGATATTCGTTTCATTTCTTGAAGCTTCAATGTAATCGTATAAATGAAAAAAAAAAATATTGTATTCTCCTAATTAGTTTCCTAGTATTTTGCCCTCCGATTATTATAATAGAGTAATTAAACCATTAAAATTTAGAAATATTACATACTCAATTTTTTTTTTTTTTTTTTTTGTAAATTATAAATAAATAATTATGTAATATTATTTGAACTTCCTACATTATATATTATTAGAGTCTAATGATTATTTATAATACAATTATTTATATTTTTTTTTATCTTATTAACAAAATTGAGTGATTATTTATTTAAAATTTACTAAATTTTGGTATACAGTAAAATTTATATATCTAGAGAGCCTTATTAAATGTGAACGCAAGAATTCGAATTTTTGGAGTGGATTGTATTACGATATCGAACTTATATATATCGTTTATACAATGGTATTGTATAATTAAAGTGGTATTAATTGTGGAAACATTTAGAAACAAATTTAAAACTATTGATACATTTATACCTAACTGTTGTAACTTTAGCCCTAATCTAAGCAACAAAGATGATCTAAAAAATAACTACTCAGATTTGCGCAAGAACGTAAAGTACTGAAAAGAAAAAAACACAACCAGATTTTTCCCGTACTTCGATCCAAAAAAATCTACGTGCACGTTGAGCTTCGTGGGAGAAACTCGGTCTGTACTAGCTTCGTCTCGATTACACCCTCAAGATCACCAATCTCTCAAAACTCACGAATACAACCTCACACTCTCGATCACAGGCAATTCTTTTTACCAGTTTCACACAAGAAACACGATCAAGCCGATCGCTCAAGAACAAACCACTCAGAGAGAAGAAGAATAGAGAAAATCCTAACACAGTATTCGAACAAGACGGAATGACTCGAACAAAAGGTTTCGAGCTCATTATAAGAGATAGGCGATCCCGAAGAAATGCTCGACCGTCAGATCAGGTGAGATCAACGGCTTCTGTTCCTTTATGCGCTACGATGTCGTTCAGGTTAAACGACAGAGCACAACACCGAGGAGCTGAAGCCTCTTGATCTTCATCCCAATGGGCCTCAGCTAATGGGCTTCGGAAAATGAGTTGCTGGGCTTCCACAACCAACACTAACAAACATGAAGTGAAGCATATGTGTAAAGCTAAAAACAATGAGACGACGTATCCAAATCCCTATTATATAAGTCGTTTTTCTATAATGGCTTTCAATCAGGTATGTGTGTCGTTTTATTTATGTTTTTGTTTTTTTAATGGTAGCCACGGAAGGAAACAACTCATCTAATATATTTATACAAGCAGTTTTAATTTTCTCACAAGCTAGTTACACAATCAATAAGAGAGAATATATATTTTTTGGAAAATAATACATATATACATTATGTTTTAGTGAAATGTCGAGTTTAACCTTTGGCTTTCGAAAATGTCGAGTTTATACTATCTGGTTAACTAAAATGATGAAATTATACCCTCAAATGAATAACCATGTCACAAATATTAATTTCATTGATATTAACTCTTATATAAGAAAAACTGAATCAAATCCAAATTAGTATTCTAACTTTCAAATTCCGAATTTTGAAATAAAAATAGCATTAAATTGAAATTAAATAATAAAATTCATATCTCCCAAGAGATGACTTCATTCCGTGTTTGAATTACAACTCTGAATCATGGATTCTCTATTCGAATTTGTGATTTTGATAACTATCAACTATCGGTTTTTACCATTTTACCTCTTTTTGTGTTCTTCAGTTAAAAAATTGTTGTTTATTTTTTAGTTTTTAAATAAGTTACATATATTGCGCGAATGTATAAAGATAATTGATGTTTACATATAAATATTATAGTAAACTTCAATGAAAAGTCAATAAAAATTTAATAAAAAGAAGATTCATGACAATGTTATCTATTTTATTTTATAATTTCTTCATTTTAGTTAAACAGAAAATATGAACATTTTTTAAAATTAAAAGGTGAACTCGATATTTCACTAAAACATAAAATATATGTATGTCATTTTCTCTATATTTTTTTGTCTCTATATTTTATATGACTATTTTATTGATGTTCATAACATGTTGGCCATTTTATGATCGTATAATTCCAAAAATGTCCCTTAATTTACATGACTTTTAAAAAAAAAAAAATCGTAAATAATTTCTAGTTTTTCGAATAGTAAAATATTGTATATACATTATCCATTTTACTAGAAGCTACACACAAAGTTCAATCCATTTAGCGTGGGATTAAAATTTGGTTAAACTACATATTACAAATCTAAAAAATTTATGGATATATTTAACATAATAATAATTATTATAATGTAAGAGTAGTTTAACTTTAATCTTTAACCTTTTATTATTTTGCTATTTATATTCCTGTATGATATATTATTGCATAATGATTTAACTATGTAACCTTAAAAAAGTATTCAGCCTCTCTTTTGCATTCTATGCAAATCTTTTTTCTCTGTGGTAATATTATCATGATATCATAGCTCTAACATTTAATTTTCGCTTTTGTTTACCGTTGAATGTTCTCGAAATTTTAACACAATGTCTGTAATACATAGTCGTCCATTACTGATGGTGGAGATGATGTTCTGAACAATTGAAGTTGGTATGTCGAGTGAAGAGATGAACTATGAATTTGTTTTCCCAACAGCTCCAACCAATCCAGCCTAAAATACGTTTTCGCTTTCACCAACAGTTGGATCGTCACAATATTTGAAATAAATATTTGTGACAATCAGATATAGACTTTCGATGGTGGTATTGAAGTTTTGAGACTCTTAAGCTTGTCTCTCGGGTGAACAATGCAACTGCGAATTTAGTTTTGCATTTTTGGGGTTGTTTGCCTATTTGGTGATTTCAAATTTAGGTATTTGGGTATTTATAGTGTGTATTTAAGTTATTTTTTAGTGGTGTTTAGGTTGATAGTATTGGATATATATTTCTTTTTGTTAGCCACATTACTAATAATAGGCGGGAAATATAATAGACAAATTGCAATATATTACATAAATAAAAATCAGAAACTAATAACATAATACATAGACATGAAACTAATTAAAATAAATAAACCTTCCGATATCACCAAAAAATTAGTAGAGGAAGGGAAATGGAGAACATGTCGAAGCTTGTTGGAAAATTTCCTTAAAGCGTTATTGCACTTCCACCGAGTGTTGGAAAACCCGAGCAACCGCCTACCAGGATACAACGGCGTACGAGTTGAACAAAGTACCATCATGTTCAACTCTGAAAAACTTGAACGTATGCCAGAAAATTACCACCAACACCGAGAATATTGAGGAGAAGAATAGAAGTATTTTTCTTGGTCAAAAGTACATGTCTCAGCACATGAACTCCTTCTCCGAATGAGAACACCACCAACCTTTTATAGGCTAATTTTACGAATGGTTTTGGACATAAAATCATTACCCCGTAATGGTGCTAAAGTATGGAGTTACAAACGTAAAAAAAAACGTTCAGCCTATTGGTGCATGGTAACCACCATTATGCACATTAACAACCCAATGTAAAACATACAAAATGTTTTTAATAAATTAATGAAGAAAAAAATGGTCCAAAAATTACACCACAAGACATTCACTTTCCTTCATAATTTTTTTTATGTTTTTCAACATACTTTGAACATCAATTTCTCATTCACCCTAGCTCCTATTTTGGCAAATAAATAACCGATCTTATACCTCTCGCAATGAGGAATAAGAATCAGTCAAAACTTTTTAGTTTCGATGTGTAGACCCCACTCAAATATTTTCCACAAATGAGCCAATAAATTGATATTAAATTCTCTTTAATATCAATAAACACACATTATTCCAACACTTTTGTATTGAGTATTTTGCAGTGGGTTGTTTTGTATTTTGTATTGGGTTTTTCTGTATGTCTACTTGAAGATTTCACATGGCTCAATTGATATTGGAACATTAGAAAAGTCAACGTCTGTATCTCAGAATACTTGTTTTGTTTCATTTCCCTTGAATGTTGTTTTAGTTTTTGTTTAAGTGTCGTTTAATAGCTTTTAGTAGTTTTTTTTGTTTTGTTTCCAAAAAGTCTGACGTTTTGCTTAGTCTTTTCACAACTGTATATAAGATGGTATCGTGTTTTCTTTTGATGAGATCGAATAAAACGTTTTCACAATGATACTCTCATTTTAGAGCACAAAGCTTCTTCCCCAAATCGATTTATTTATATCAAAACCTAGAAATTCAATGGTATAAGAGAAAACTTTCTGCAAGATTCTATGAGAATTCTGATGATTTTGCATCTCTTCTTCTCGATTTCAAGTTCTTCTCTCCATCACTTCAATGACGGAAGATGCTTCATCGAAGAAGACGCATCGTATAGTTCAGAGCGATTTTCAACAAGATTCTCCAAGATTAGGTCTTCGTTTCGCCCCCAATTTTGAGATTCGTTTCTTCTTCATCGTCTCTTCAAAGACGATTCAAGATTGACAACGCTGCAAAATATCAAATCGATTCTAGGTTTATCTCTCTCTTTCTCTCTTTCTCTCTCTCTCTCTCTCTCTCTCTCTCTCTCATTTCTCGGTTGCACATTCTGATTCCTTTCCCGTGCTTCCATGGCGGAATCAAGAGTTCCATCGACGGAGAGCTCAATCTCTTGATGCAGTGAAGATTTGAGATGACGTTCCATTCTCTCGATCCAGTGAAGGATCGAGACAACTTTCCAATCTTGAAGTTCAGACGGATCTTTACTATCTTAGGAAAGCCTTGATCTCTCAGCTGCTCGATGAAGATGATCAAGAAAGATTGACGACCCCACATCCAGGGCCGAAACCGTCGCATGCCACAATCTTTCTGTGCCATGGAACCTCTCCCTCCAAAATCCCTCTCCGACAAGTCCCACCGCGTCAATGCCATCAAGATCCTCCGCTCCTCCTCCTACCTCGCCTGTGGAACCACGGCGATCCACTATTGATATCAGTCTGACGATCTCACTCCCGAACCCTTATGTCCAGAATATTTTTTATTGTTTAACTGCGGTCTGGAGCCGTGAGCTCGGGATGGGATTAGCGCCACTGCAATGAAGAGAGCGCGGGAATTCGTTGCATTCACACTACTACAAAATACACTATATGATGCAAATAGATATCAGATGCGACATGCCGCATCCAAATGCCGCATCTAAACAGACATCGGATGCGACAGTGCTTCATATTGATAAAAAAAAAAATCTCGCTGATATTAAGTGGTATCGGGTGCGACTTGTCGAATCCGATAGTTTTAAAACTTTTGGTTGTGACATGTCACATCCGAAAGTCCCAAAAGTTTGAGCGGGTCTTATTTCCCCCTCATTTTTGGTCAGTTATCTGACGTGGCAAATCATTTAAATTTTTTATTTAACACTTTCAGATGCGACATGACACATCTGAAAGTTTATCGGAGGCGACATGTCGCATCAGAAAGCCAAACTGTGCGACATGATGTCGCATCCGATAGTTAGGGTTTTCTATTAAACTCAAATCTTCTCTTCTTCATCTTCATTCTGTTCTCAGCCGAAAAACTCCCAAAAAAACTTCTATCTCTCACTAGTATCTGCTCTCTTTCTCTCCGCCTCTCTCTCACTCTCCGTTCCACCACAAAACCACATAAACCCGAAAAACCCCACCGCCTTTCACCTCTTTCTCTCCTCTGAAACCCATCGGAAAAATGCTCTAAGCTGCCGTGCCTCTCTCTTCTTCACCGCCGTGCTTCTCTGTCTCTCGTTAGAGCGCCGCCGCCATGCCATCTCCGACAGGTTCTCTATCTCACTCTCAGATTTTCTACCTCTCTGTCTCTCTCTGTCTCTCTCACAATACCCCATCTCTCACAATACTCTCTATCTCTAGCTCATTAGATCTGCTCCGACCGAGCCTTCGATGGAGCCACTACCGGAATCTTCGACGAGCCACGAGCACAAGCAATCACAAAAACATGCCACAATATCCAAAAAAACCCTTCACTATCTAGAATCCAAACAAGCATCTGAGCTCCGACCCGACGTCGAGGACACAGCCGCTGACGCAACGCCAAGCTTCGCTCGCTGCTGCCTCTTCCAAGCTTCACACTACAGGTTAGTTTTTTTCTTTTTTTTATATATATATATATATATGTATATGTGTTAGTACTTAGTAGTTTAAATTAGTTTTAATTTTTAATTTAAGTTTATAATTTGATAGTTTCACATGTTTAGTAGTTTGGTTTATTTAATTAGTAATTTAAGTTTAATAATTTTATTAGTTTAGTTTAGAAATTGTAATTTTTTTGTGACATGTTTTGATAGTTTTTGAAATGTTGAAATTTTTGACATGATTAATTTAGATTAATTGTAATTAAATTGTCAGCTAGACATTGTAATTATTTCAATCATTACATGTTTAGGTTGTTTTTTTATAATTAGTTAATGAATTCGAAATTAGCTTGTTTAGTTGATTTAACATGAAATTTTAACTTTAAACAAGAAAAAATTGTAATTAATTAGTTAGTTAGTTTGTAAATGTAATTGATTTATTTAATTTGAATTAAAATTTATTTTAAAATTGATTGCTAATGTAATTGATATTGTAATATGTTAGTTTAGTTTAGTTTAATGAAATTGAATACGCAAATTTAAGTTAAAATGTTATATGTTTAATTTTATTTTGTTTATTTCAATTTTTCATTGATAAATGTTATGACCGAGCCACGGAGGCTCGGTTTAGGTCTTAGGTAATTAATAAGATAGTTTATGGATGGATTTTATATGTTTTTAAATTAGTTTGCAGGTTTTTGGTTTATCAATATTATAGGAGAAACTCTGCCAAAATTTCGGTAGAGTTTCGAACCAATTAGTCTCGAAATCCACTGGAAATGGTATAACTCGGTCAGATTCTCTCTAACAAGCAACGCTGATATGACAACATTTCACCATACCTTTTTTCTTGAAAATAATGGTTTTATGAAAGGGGTTGTGGTGAAAGTTGTGACCGATCATCGTTCTTTGGTAGAGAGAATTTGGCTGATTTTTTTTTTTGTTTTAGTAATTTTTTAGGCACTCGAGTATTTTTTCCCACAATTTCTTCAATCCACTTTAAAAAAAACAACATACCTTTTACAATCTCTCTCACATTCTTATAAATTCGCTCTCGGTCATGTAGTAATATCGAATTTCAAGGTTAAAATAATAACTGTCTTTGTCCTCCCCGTTCAGTGAAATCAATGTCAAATCCGAGTAGAGATTGAGTTACCGAGAACGAGAGGTTGAGCTTGCAGTATAAAACGGAGGTTAATGAATTTATCTGCCTTGCAAGCAGACGACCGAACCGAAACGGCAAATATCTTTGTCCTTGCAAGTATTGCAACAATGTGAGATGACACGACATCGGGGTCGTAAGGCATCACCTCTTGGAAAAGGGTTTACCCGGGTTACACTGTATGGCACCATCACGGCGAGCGTGTTGTTCTTGCCCATGAAGAAAATCATGTGACTAGTGAGAGAGTATCAGCAGATTGCCATCGACGGGAAATTGACATGGCTATCATTCGCGAGGCAAAGAAGTTGCGACGCGGCCAAATTTCGAAATTATCGAGGTGGTTCTTCATCACATGTTGCAGGAGTAAAGATCTTGCCCGAGTCAACCTGCCAACGGGTTATAAGGAGGACGTTTGGTTAAAGGCGGTAGATGCGTTCGACACATCGAAGCATAGGGTAATATGAGTTATGCAATAATTTTTTTTTCTCCTATCCAATCAAATTAACTCAATTTATTTATCGCAGGTAAAATCTGGACGCAACAAAAAAAATGCAGAGAAGAAGACGAAGTCGAGACAAGTGTCGATACCTTATTATGCTCATCGTCGGAAGAACGTAAGTCGTTAATTTCATAATATTTATTTGCAGAGCAGACATTAGTCTTATTTTGATGAGCACTTGCAGAGGAGAGAAGATGAGACGTTGGCATCCGCACTAGGGACTTTGGAGGAAAAGCACCAAGATGCCAAAGGCAAATGGACGACTCCCTTCGCTAAGACCCAATTTGTAAGTTATTTGTGTTAATTATTACTGATAATAACTTAATATATATTATTTGATATTAATCATAATTTTTTGGTTTATCACATGTGTAAAGGATCAAATCACGGCTCAAGTTGCTGATATATTGCGGAAAACGGAGGAGCGAGGGGAAGTGGTAAGAATCGATGACGCGGAAGCGTATGCGATGAGTTATGTTCTCGGAATCCGCCGAGATTGGAATGTCGGGTTTGATCCTGTGATCCCAAGATCTCATTTGCTCATGGCTCGAGCTCAGGATGGAAGCTTATCAGGTTCGTCGTCTCGGGGTCGAACCGATCCAGCCGTTAGCGAGTTGCAGGCCCAACTTTTGGCACAACAAGCTCAGATGCAGCAAACGCTCTTAGCGATGTCACTGGCTCAGCATGCTCATTCGTCCCCCACAACACCGCAGCCTCAGACTACACCCCCATCGGTTGCAATGACGCCAACTTCTGTGGAGTTCTAGCGAGGGCGTCCTAGTGGCAGCGACGGATCTCGAGGCGGATCCCCAGGCAGATCTCGAGGAAGAGCTTCCATTGTTGAGTGGTATACAGAGAGCCGTGATCCCGACGAGTAGAAATTAGTATATTTGATATTAGCGAACAAACAAAACTATAATTAATGTTTGTACTAGTCAAATTTATAAGATTTTGATTTTCCGTTTACATTTCTATTATTTATTTATTTACTAATATATTGTTTATATTATTATTTATTTAATTAAATTTTAATTTATTATAAATATTTAATATATATATATATATATATATATATATATATATATAGTATTGGATGCGACAAGTCGCATCTGATAATATGGCAGGAAGACTATTAGATGCGACATGTCGCATCCGAAAACCTTATATTCCCGCCATATCATATGACGGGAAGGGTATTGGATGCGACATATTGCATTTGAAAATATGGCGGTTAGACTATTGGATGCGATATGTCGCATCCGAAACTTTCAGCTACAACTTTTCAGATTCGACAAAGTCGCATCCGATATATTATCGGATCCGACATTTGGACTATCAGATGCGACTTTCGTCGCATCCGAAGCCTATACTTGTACTAGTGTCAGGGACATGATTATCGGAGAAAGGCTTTTCAGACGACGAGAGACCTGTTCTTGACACGCCGATCCCAAATGGATGATGGATGCGATGATGAGCTCAACTGAATGGTGTTTTTGGATTTGTTATGAGTTCTTCGGCAGAAGTAATCCGGGGTTGTTGCACATAGCCACAAGTAGATTTTTTTTCTATTTTCAACAAGTTGTTGTCTTCATCTTCACCAACTATACGTTTCATGTTTTGCTGTCCAAGATCAACTTTTAAGAAAGTCCATATAGGGGGTTTATTGGAACATTAGAAAAGTCAAAGTCTGTGTCTCAGAATACTTGTTCTATTTCATTTCTCTTGTATGTTGTTTAGTTTTTGTTTGTCGTTTAATAGCTTTTAGTAATATCTTTGGTTTACAAACGATCTGTCATTTTGCTTAGTATTTTAACAGATGTATACAAGCTAGCATTGTGTTTTGTTATGGTGAGATCGAATAAAATTGTTTTACTCTGATTTTCTCATTTCAGAGAACAAGCTTTTTCACCAATTCCATTTTTTATTTATCAAAACTTAGAAATTTTATAATTGGATACTTCACATTAGTTGTTTAGGTGTTTGTTTGGTGATTTTGCATTGGTTATTTGGTAGTGGATATTTGAAGTGAGTGTTTGGGTGTTTGTTTGGTGTTATCACATCATTTTTGGAGATTTTGGATTGGTTGTTTGGTTGGTTTTGGAGATTCAACGTTTGGTGATTGTTCGTGAAGGCCAATATCTTCGTTTCTTCCTCCTCCTTCTTCCGATCCTCCTCCATATTCGGTTTCAGATTAGTTGTTTGAGGATTTCGCATTGATTTTGGAGATTTTCCACATTAATTGTTTGGTTGTTTGAAGATTTATATTGTTTTGAATTCTCATTTAGAGATATCACAAATACTTGCTTACTCGACTTCGTTACCGTTTGTTTTTCTTTTTGTCTTACAAACTCTCAGTGTTTATCGTTGTAGCTTCGTAAGTTTGCGGGGAGATGTTAGCGTAGTTATTATTAATATGATGCAAGGGTATTTTAATCTTTAAATTTTCAGTATCTTGCCTCTATATATTTATCTTTGATGTATTATTGTATAATAACTTCACAATGTAACCCTAAAGATATTCGTGTTTTTTTCTTTTTAGATCCCTATATATATAAATTATGATTAGAAAATTACAGAATGTAGATCTACATAGAGTGTAAATTTATATTTTATAATTTTTTTTATCAATAATAATTTTAAAACATAACAATTCTATAAAATATGTCACTTTATATTTATCTTTGATGTATTATTGAATAATAAATTCTCCGATTTTAAGAATTTAGGATATATCTTATTTTTACCCCAACTGATACCTATTTGCTGACCAATGTTTGGAGTCTAATTATGGGGGATTAATATTGCAAAACAAAAGTGACACAAACTTTCCTCATAAATATGTTAAAAAGACTGCGAATTTAGTTGTATTTATTGCATACCTAGCTTAAGAAAATATATAGCTTTATGCAATGAAATTGCAACTCAAAGTCAGTTATTAATTAATGGTCCATTGCATAAATAATCATATTTACAATTTCACATTACTATATAATTAATGTTTCGTAAATTTTATATAAATAATCACGTTTATGTATTTACCACGTAAATTAACGTAAATATCATATCATTTTATTTTAGTGAAAGGGTAAACCAGGAATGCTTAATCATATTTGTGGATATTTATCTAAGATTTACGAAAC
The DNA here is from genome assembly GCF_054948205.1 of Urtica dioica subsp. dioica. Lineage (NCBI taxonomy): Eukaryota > Viridiplantae > Streptophyta > Magnoliopsida > Rosales > Urticaceae > Urtica > Urtica dioica. The sequence continues at coordinate 5,134,510 of NC_142761.1, forward strand.
GTTGACTATATATCAATCTCAAATGTTTTAATTGTTTAGTTATTTAATTTTTTTATTAATTAATATATATATATATATATATATATTTTAACTTGAACTCATCTTTTTCGTTTTCGACTTTGGAGTGCTCACCCGTCACCCCCTAGAGCCTTTTGTCTAGTCACACATAATTATTTCAAGCATTTTATTTTTCACGAAAATGAAAGCATAATACACTTCAAAATACTTTATTTTTCTTTTGCGGATTCAGACTCCACTTCACGATCATTGGTAATCTCCAGCAAATTTCCTGAAAAAAAAAATGTTAGTCGTGGCTTATATTGGCAAAATATATGCCCTGATCATTACTTGTTAATTAATTTAGTAAAATGAAACGCCGATATCCATGTAGACGCTATAATGCTATAATTATTATATATTTTCTTAATGCATCTCAGAAGAATTATAGAGATCATATGTCCGCTTTTCGTTATTAGGCTAATATTTAGTTAGGGCCTAAGGGGCGGTATCTCAATATACAGCAAACATTAAATTTCAATTTAATATATATACATATACATGTGTGTATGAATATAATAAATGCAAGCACATGATCATTTAAAAAAAAATGCACGCTTACCATCCGGATCAGAGAAGAAAGCTTGTTTGACAATGTCATTTCCGTGGTCTCGTTCAGAAGTCCAAACAGAGGTCTTAATTCCTTTTTCCTACTCAAATCAATTTCAATAAAAAGGCATTACGCATTATATAAAAATACAAATGCGTGGGGTATAAAATAAATAAAATATGCCATGAACACTGCAACAAAATGGTGTTGCGAAAATGTGTAATTGTACTTTAATGGATACGGTTAGAAGTATGTTAGGAGATTCGTCTTTACCCAAATCATTGTGGATGCATTGCTTTAAAGACTATTGTATATTCGTTAAATATGGTTCCTAGTAAGTCAGTTCCTAAGACACGTTTTGAAATTTGGACGGAAGGAAACTCAGCTTAAGGCGCACCTGCACGTTTGAGGTTGTCTAATGGAAGTAAGAATTTATAATCCATATGAAAAGAAACTTGACTTAAGAACAATCAGTGGTTTCTTCAATGGTTATCTAGAAAAATCTAAAGGATATCGATTTTATTGTCCTAACCATAGTACAGGAATTGTCAAAACTGAAAATCATTAGTTCATTGAAAATTGTGAAGGTAGTGGGAGTTTGGAACCACGTAATGTGGAAGTTTATAAAGAAGATAGAGTGCAAGTACCTCTGTCTCTATCTTCTTCTCAAGTTTTTGTTCTTGTTGACCATGATAATGATTTGCAAGAACAATAAATTAACGACCAAGCACTACTAAATGATGTTATACCAAATGAACCTATCATAGAAGCACTACAATAAATCGCATTAAGAATATCTGTAAGAGAACACAGATCCGTTATTTTTCGATAATTATGTGGTTTATCTATAAGAGTCGTAATACAACTTAGGAATTGATAATAATTCAGTTTCATTTTCACAAGACATAGAAAGTGAGAGTTCTACTAAGTGGTTAAACGGCATGGAAAGAGAGCTAAAATCAATGGATTATAACAAAATTTGGGACATTGTTGAATTGCCTGAAGGCTGTAAAAGAGTCGGGTGTAAGTGGGTCTTCAAGACGAAGCGCGACTCAAATGACAATATCGAAAGACACAAAGCTAGACTCGTTACCAAAGGTTTTACTCAGAATGATGGTGTTGACTATAAAGAGATATTTTTCACTTGTCTCTAAAAAGGTATCATTGAAGATCGTTATGGCTATGGTAGATCATTTTGATTAAGAGCTCCATCAAATATATCTAAAAACCAGAATGTGAATTTAGATGAAGAATGTTCATGGATACACCTAAAGGTTTTGCGGTTGACGAAAAGAAACACATGATGTGTAAATTGAAGAAGTCAATATACGGGCTTAACAAGCTTCTCGGTAATGGTATCTCAAATTCAACGATACCATCACATCTTTTAGATTGAATGAAAATATCGTTGATCGATGTATATATCTAAAGATCATTGGGAGTAAGTTTATTATATTGGTTTTGTATGTTGACGATATCTTGCTTGCTACTAATGATCTTGGTTTATTACATCAAACCAATGAGTTTCTCTCTCTAAGAACTTTGAAATGAAGGATATGAGATAGAGACACCTTGTGATAAATCACAAGGATGGTTGAGATTGTATCAGAAAACATATATTAATAAAGTTCTAGAGAGATTCAAGATGGATAAATGCTTTTCAAGTTTCGTTCCAATTCATATGGGAGATAAATTCCTTATGCACCTGTTGTTGGAAGCTTGATGTACGTGCAAACTTGTACCAGGCCAGACATCAGTTTTGCTGTCGGAATATTGGGCATATGTATCAAAGTAATACATGAATAGATCATTAGAAAGCTGCAAAGAAAGTACTATGGTATCGGGAAGGAACGAATGATCATATGCTCACTTATAAGAGATCTAATCACCTCAAGGTGATTGGATATTCAGATTCAAACTTTGTCGTATGTGTGAATTGCATAAAATTAACTTTCGGCCATTCGTTCCTTTTAGCCGAGTGAGTGATTTCATGAAAGGTGAAAAACATACTGTCATTGTTGCATCCACTATGGAAGTTGAATTTGTAGTATTCTTTGAGGCCACAGTTCATAATTTATGGCTGCATAACTTTATTTCAGGACTTGGAATTATCGACACTATTGTCAAGCCACTGAAAATTTACTGTGATAATTATGCATCAGTCTTCTTTTCTAAAAACGACAACAATTCTAAGGGTGCTAAGCATATGTAATTGAAATACTTTGTGGTTAAAGCAAAAGTTCAGGAACAAAAGGTGTCAATCGAGCACATTAGCACAAAACTTATGGTTGCAGATCCACTAACGAAAGGATTGCCCCTTAAGGCATTTACTGATCATGTCAAGAATGCGGATCCTTGGATGTTATCCTTGATGTTATTTAAGTTTTATGTGATTGACACTATGAGCTCATTTATTTTGTTTCTTATATAAAGTCATGAATCTTGTTTCTTATGATTAGTATATACATGAATGCATTATATAATCAAGATTCGTTTTGTTTCTGACAAAGACATTATTGTTAGACCGCTATGAATACCTTATTTTGTGTCATGTTAAGTATGAAGCTAGTATTGTGATGTATGGAAGGGACCATGTCGACATATTGACGTACAACCGCCATGCTCCTTATTAGTTTTCATTCTTGATAGCGACTTTATGATGTAACTGATATTATGATAAATTTATCTTATATTATGCGTAATTATATTTAATATTAAATCATATGATAGCTAATGATACATTGACCAAGTGGGAGAATTTTGGACTTTATTCCATTATGCCTACATACATGTGGCCCAATTGTCCCAATCAATGAGTTTAATATATATATATATATATATATATATATATATATATATATATATATTCATATTAAATCCTACTGGTTAATAAATAAAATATTGTTGTCAATGGTGCCCACAAGAAGAGTAGTAGTGTCTATTTGTGTACATCTGATGTAATATAGTCTCACGAAGACTCTTGATTGTAATTGCTTATTCATTAATGAAAAGTTGAAACGTTCATTTATTCTTCCTTGTCTGTTTGAAGCTTTATGATAAAACCTTAGTCTTTAGTCCATAAACAAATTTAACAACTTACGAAGAGACAAATGTAGATTTGCATGAACAAACTCTTCGTAGTTTGCTTAAAACGATATATTCGCAATCTAAGGGTCAAAGGACTATTGACCTCAGTACGATTGTTAGGAGAATCTATGATGTCTGATTATGGGACATTGAGAGTTGGAGACTCTATAGTTCTTCTAGGTATCTTCCGAAGGTACTGAATTGACCAGTGCACTTCTAGAGACAAAATAAGAACAAACCATTTAACCTCTTATGTCTTGAAGTCACTACGTATGAATTGCATCGTGCTTACCTTAATCCTGAAATGAGACATGCCATTTCATAGCTTACGTATTCTCATTTGAGAAAGTCAGAGTTCGAACTCACTATGTGATTCCGAACACGACCTATTGGTGAAGTACTAAGTTATGAAGATGTCATGAGTAACTTTGTGAAGTTCTCATACATATGGAATTTATGTACAAGATTGCTGAAATGCAATGTATATCAACTCATGCTTTGTTCCTTGTAATGTGAATAAATGAACTGGCCAGTGTCCAAATTGAGTCTTGACTCTTTTGGATGAAACAATGTGACTTGTTAGCTCCTCGTCAATACATTGTTTCTAACTTATTCACAAGCGACAAATGAGTTGAGGAAATAACAGCTAGAAAGGTAAAATGGTAATTTTGTAAATCCCGACTAGCTGATGATATTCATGAAGGGTAAACATTGATAATATTCTCTGGATCCACTCATTACAATTAGGTTGAATTCTTGAGTAGAAAATAAATTCATTTGAACCGAGAGATTTTCAGTGTCAACTCTTTAGTGGAGTCAGTTGACATTAAGCTAAACTAGGAAAAGGTTTGTCAACTTTTGAGTCCAAGTATTTAGCTCAAGCTTTGTTCATTTGGATCCATGAGGTCACTGTCACAAATCATATCGAATAGGAATAGTTAAACTAGAAGTTAAGTTAAAACAAGAACGAGACAAGTTTTGCGAAAATTGTCTAAATGGTATTTTTGTCTTTTTGGACATAGGACGAAATGAATGTCAATAAATTTTTTGACATTGTCATATGATGACAAATGAAGTTAAAACCACACGGCCATATTAGTGTAATTGGGCCTTGAGGATTAATTTCATTTCATGGAATTTTATGAGAAAATTCTTAATGGGCTTTTCTTATATTGTCATGAACAAATAAAGAAACATCTAGAAGCATGTTCTAGACTCAAAATTTCGTGCATACCATGTAGAGAAAGAGGAAATTATTTTGTGCATTAATGTATGAAGATACTTGCCAAAAGAAAAAGAGGAAACAAATTTGCTTCTAGAAGCATAATTGAATTCGGCCAAGGAGAGAACAAGAAGTAAAAGAGGAAACAAATCCAAGCCTTTCTAGAAGGTTATGGAAGTCCAAGTGAGAAAGAGGAAACAAGGGATTTGCTCATGAATATGTGATATTCAATAGAGAAAAGGAAACTACCTTATTGAAGGTAATCCCTCCCCTATAAATAGAGGCCTCATTCTCATTGTTTTCTCATCCCACATAAGTTCGAGATTGAGAGCTTCTCTCTCTAGACCTTGTGGCCGATCCTCTCTAGTTATTTTCGGTTTTTGTTTTGGCACCTAGGTCCACATTTGACCTAGTGGTTTTAGCTCTTCGACTTGAAGACTTGTTCTCGAGTCGTCGTGTTTAAAAGTGCCCATACACTAATTCCTTTCTTTCTCGAGTGATTCATGTGATAGAAACTTTCGTGGTTGCTCGAGTTCCCGAGGAAAGAAGAGAGACGTGCTGCGAGGAGAGACGAACGTTGCAACCTTCCAAAAGCTTCTCAACGTTCAAGCTTCTAAAAAGGTTAGTAATCTTTAATGCTCATATTAGCTTTTATTTACATGTGTTTGCTCTTTGTCTAGGTTAGTAAAAACGTTTTACTTGTCAAAAGAAATTTTTTAAAATTCCGCCGCTTACTGAAGCGTTAAACTTTTCTTAAACCCTAGATCAATTCCAACAAATGTAATTTCACTATATACCCAAATGGTGGGTCAACATAAAAACAAACCCTAAGATTGGTCATCTCTCAACCCATTACGTAGTTTTCTTATGCCATCATCAGAAGTCTTTCAAGTCCAAAAGGATCAAGAGAGAAAAATCAGTTGCAGTGATTCAACCACTGGTATCTTCGCTCTCATCATGGATCGAGGTAGTCTTTCTCACTCTCTAACAATATGTGAAAATCACTTATTTCTAAAAACTTGGTTATTTAGGATTATTCAAGCTAATGCTTACAATCTATTGAAAAATGGTAATCTAAATCATGAAATGTTATGCATTTTTAGAGGTTCGTCGATGAGAGAGAGTAGATAATTATTTAATTTATTAAAGTTATGATTATTATAACTTAATTATATGGTGATGAAAATTGAAAATCTATCAAAATATTTTGAAAATAAATAATACAAAATATCATTTACTAAAAAATTAATATGCCCCCTTAGCCTCAGCTTACCTAATTCAGCCTTTCAGGCATGGTCTATTAGATCTATGTTTTGGAAGAGAAAAAAAAGACGTAGACTTTGTGATAACTAATTTATTTGGTAGGGTATACATTATTTACCTTGAGTTTCTCAACGGCGGAGTCGAAATTGGAGACGGAGAAGCTGATGTGGTGTGATCGCGGGTCGAGCCCTGCTACAGTGCTACGCAGTGGATTTTCTGGACTCGGCGTCACCGGTGGATATCGTTCGATGAAGTGGAATTGAAACCCTGATGATGGATGGTTTAACCATACTATCTTCGTTTTACTTCGGATTATTATTCCGTCCATGTCCGCTTCCTCGAATCCAAATATCTGACCATAATCAAATGTATACAAAATGAAACTGCTTTTGATGAAAGTGATAAGGATTTCAAAAAATATATTCGCAGAAAATGCGTACATTTAGGTAAGAAAATATATTAGAATACGAAGAAGAAAATAAAACAGCTTACAGACAAGTTATGACTCGACGATAAGAACATATGTCTTTAAGTGTGACTTTTGATTCATCAAACTGTGCATTCGGTTGAGACCTAATTTTTTTTAAGGCAGCTTTGCTGTAGTGGGGATTGAACCCACGGCCTCCACACAAGAGGTGGTGTGGAATTACCACTAGGTTATCCTAGGTACCACGGTTGAGACCTAATTTAATATCATTAACTTCAAATATATTCAGCTGACATGTATTTTAACAATACACACCAAAAAATTATATACATATATACACTATGTATATACAGGTGCAGGCCCGGCTTGACCTCTAGGGTGGTCAAGCAATTGCTTTAGGCCCCCACTAAATAAAAGTCTAAATCATGTAAAAAATGACCTAAATCTAATATATTTTAGGCCTAAAATATATATTTTTTAGACTTAAATATACTAAATAATCTAAATAAACATTAAAAAAAGGCATATAAAAATAAATTTGCTTTAGGTCTCATGACAAGTTTTAGGACCGGGCCTGTACAGGTGTTTGTGTGTGTGTTTTCTTGTATTATTATTTCTATACTTAAATTAGTGGAGAAGTTATATATAATTATATCCATAAAAGTAAAATTTGAATGAGCATTTATCTGGAGCCAAAGAATTTATACAACTATACATCTTATTAAGTGCTGAAAGAATTTATTACAAAGTAAAATAAATAAATAAAAAATACTGAAAGAAAAGCATTAACATAATTTAGGAGATGAAGAAGAACCTCGTTGTAGAACTCAATGAGTCGTCTAATGTCGGAAGTCTCTCTAGCGACGTGGCTAACCCCTATTACATTGGCGATTGGCATTTTTTTTTCTTCTTCTTCTTCTTTCTAGAGAATGCTATTCCTGACCATATATAGCTGGAAATGCATGGTTATTTATTCGATCTACAAAATGTAGATAGGTGTTGGGATTCGATAGTAGTAAGCTCGTGATTGCCTTACAAGATTTTTATATTTTTTTATTTATTTTACATATTAGATCTAAGCTTTAAATAATAAAACTAGATCTAGATGTAAGTCCGATCACAATATATTCAAATCAATCTATAACAGATCTATAGATTCCTGACAAATAAAATCACAGACTATTAATTAGTTAAATAAATCAGAATTTAATCAACTAAGTAATACATCTTAATTTTATTGACTAATAAATTCTTATCAAGTTAATCAAGTAATTAAATATGATTATTTTTATTTATAATTACTTATAGGGTATTGTAAATAAGTAGCAAACTGAAACAAATTTATAGAATAGCAAAAGTTTGTATAAAATTAGAAAAGGTACTTAAATAATGTTTAAAAAAAAAAAAAAAAAACTCGCAAGTAATAAGTGTAATGAATATTTTGTCCATGTATATAAATCTATATATGGGTAAATATTTTATGGGCACTATAGCAAATTAGTCACATTAAAACGTTATTAAATAGTCGTGGCATGTTATTAACTACCACTAGCCTTTTTTTTTTACCCAAATACTCATAACTATTTATTTTCAGAAATTAAAAAAAGAAAGCATGATAATTACAATCCTACAAATTAAGTAACTATTTCCTTAATACAAGCAATGAATTAAATAAATAAAAAACGTTTCACTCCAATAGAAAAGAAAATTAAATGTGATGAGCCATACATGATTCTAAAGAATAAAAGACCTGAAAAACTATAGAAAACCAACACCTATTAACTAACATTAATTAACGAATCTGTATGCACAACTCTGATGAAAAAAAAAAACTCGAATATCATAGAAATTCAACAAAACATTAAAGTTTATTAACAAAAATGTACTGTGATTAACATCACAAAATTCAGAAGAAAAAATCTAGAAAACCACAGAAGCCTAACGTTAATTAAAAAAAAATCTAGAACAAATATATAGTGTTGTGAACTATCAGGCACACCAAAACAATTTCAGTGTGGACACTCCGAGAGAGAGAGAGAGAGAGAGAGAGAGAGAGAGAGAGAGAGAGAGAGAGAGAGAGAGAGAGAGAGAGAGAGAGAGAGAGAGAGAGAGAGAGAGAGAGAGAGACGTTAATATCTACTTCCAGAAAATTAGATTTCAAAATAATTAATATTTCTAAAAAAAAAATAGAATATTAATTTAAACTCTTTTTCAACCGATTATAGAATCATGAAATAGAATATTAATAAATATGTCACTTATCCGTTTGACTATTTTGTTAAATTTTTCTGAAACCTTGGCAAGAATGAAATTCACACTCTTAAAGTGGTCTAATTAGTTATAAATTTTATATCATTTTTACATGTGTCAAATTTTTTTAATGGAAATATCAAATTTTAGCTATTTTGCTAAAATAAAATCTTACACCTTCAGTTATTTACTAAAAACCTTAAAATATTTGCTATATTTCTCAAATCAATTAGATTTTAATAATTATTTTTTTTCTTTAATAGTTATATAAGATTCATATATAAAAAAACAAGATTGTATTTTGTTGAAAAAATTACGAGTCATTTTTCCAGTTGTTAGAGGATCCATAATGATATTAGTTAAAGAACTAATACCAATCCTTCATGAATATCAACCAGACAGAAGAGGCGAATCCATGTTACCCAAAATAGGCAGCCTATAAGATCTTAGAGTAGGCAGAGAGGCATAAGACTCATCAACGTTACCGTATAACGACGCTAATGTCTTCTTTTTTGCCCTCTGTGCTTTTTTGTATAATCAATCATTCCCACCTTTGTTTGCATGAAACTAACAATTTCTTTTGAGCGACAGATATGTGCACTTAGATCGTAAAATTTGTGTTTGACAATGTCGCTAATCGATGTTGATGTTGCTTGTGGTTGACTTTTTTGTCTGTTCTCAACAAAACAAATGTGCTTTGAGTGATACCTACAAAATGCCTACGAGATAGAGTACAAATGTGTTAATTATCATTAAAAGAATACTATAATGAAATCTTGGTTTTCATGACAATATTGTCATGAAATTGTCGTATTCGTGACATAATTATCACTAAACACGGAATTTTGGGAAAATACTGTCACGAAATACAGGATTTCGTGACAGTATTGTCACGAATACCAAGATTACTCTCAAGAAATACGAAGCCTGAATTAATTTATGAATATGAAAAACATTATAGAAATATATGTTACCTTATAATTTGAAAAATCTCAGTATTCTTTAGTTAAACTTCTCGAACAGCCCAATGGCAATTTTCACTTGGACCAACTACAACGTGGAGGAAATCTGTAGAAGAATTCTTCGTTTGTCTAATTCACTAACATTGGGAAAAGTTTGTGAAGTCAATGCCCTTATTTTTCTCATATCTATTTACTAACGTTTTAATTAGTCCTCTTAGTTAGTTATCACTTTTATTAGTCTTGAGTTCATGAAGTCGACTTGTTCTTATTAGTCTTGAGTTCACTTTGTTACTTGTTTGTTTATATCTTGGTTAAGATTAATTTTCATTAAGTCGACTTGTTCTTACAACTGTGATACGTGAGCGATTACTTGTAATTACATAAGGAAATTTCACAAAAAACACTCAAATCTTATCTTTTAACCAAGCAAATCAAATTTGGTCAAACTGAATGCTACCAAAAAAAAAAAGGAATATAGCTAAGTACATGCACTGACTACTTACGAGTTGTCAAAACGAAAGATATATATATATATATATATATATATATATATATATATATATATATATATATATAACACTCACGTGAGAAAATAGCTATAACGCAGAAGGTAAGAATATAGCTATAGAGGGGTTTCTTAGTGCATGTGAGAAAATCTACAATCACGTGACTTATTCGATATTAGAGTTGTGTAGTATATACGAGTTGTGTAGTATATTAACTCATAAACTATTAATTATATTATAGAAGTTTAAGGGCAGCTCAAATCAAATGCCATAACACTAAATATAACGTTGATTTGTTTTTTCTCCAATCACACGCCATATGCTACGTGTGATACAATATCATATTATATTTGGTGTGATTATATGTATCACACGGCATATTTTTTTAAAATTCTTTTATTAAGAAAATAATTAATTTATTACATTTTAAGTTTTTGTAAAATATTGGATAGTACGAAATAATTTTAATCACTTAATTAAGAGAATGTAAGAATTATAAGTATTTATTAAAGTATTTATTAATAAAAATATTATTTAGTTTAATAATATAATGATGAGAATATTATTTTACTGTGAAATTTGATATTGTGGTTGGAATCGAAAAAGAATTTGGTGCTTAAAACACGCAAAAATAGTGTGATTTTAACATTAAATTTGGTGTTAGAGTTAGAGATGATCTAAGAGATTAAAAAATAATATGTAAAATTCATATATTTATTATAGTTTACTCAATACATAATCAAGTAGATAAATTAAAATTAACTCATAGTCAATAGTTTTCCTTTTTTTATTATTATTATAATTAATTGTACAAATTTCATGTTACAAATAATAATAGGGAGTTTAAATGAAATAATAGTGAGTTATATGTAATTACAGAAGTATATACACTATCAGTTAATAAATATGTTCGTAGTTGTTTATATATATATATATATATATATATATATATATATATATATAATATAATAAGTCAGAATGTAAAATTATTATAGATTATTCATAATCATTTTTAACTAATTATAATGTGACACGTCATTTTTAGTCAATTCTAATGTGACACGTCATTATTAAATACTCCCTTCTTAACCAGGTGAAGTCATTTATTAATAAATGATGGCCAATAAATTGGACATTTATTGGACGTCTTTTTTCCCAAATACGTCCTGGAAGCGTTAGAGCATCTTTAATGGTTTAGCTAAATGTATTGCTTAGCTGAATATTATTTTTGCCACATATATTTTTCTAGAGCTAAATAGTTAAGCAACTAACTTAAATTAGCTAATTTGCTTAGCTAAATCAATAGCCAATATGCAAAACAATGATTAAGCAATTAGCTAAACATTTTTTATATTTACAAGCAAATCCCTACAAAGATGCTCTTTTATAGATAGTACATACTGCCAATGCTTTATAGAGAAAATCAAAAGCGTTCGACAGCCTTGGCGATTGACAGGACTTCAACCATCACCACCACCACCGGAGGACCGAAGCTCGAGAACTTTCTCGACAGCGATCAAACTTCAACTCCAACGGCGCGGCAACGCCGGCGACTGAGATCAGTCAAACCGCCGCAAAAGACAGGCGATTGACTCATGAACTGATTCCCATCTAGGTCTTTTTTTTTTCTCTCTATAATTCCAGCCCGACTTGTTTTTTTTTTCTTCAATGATCGAATTATGGCTCACCAGCGATTGATTTTTATGAATTTCTTTTGTCCCTTGGTAGATTTTATTTATTCTCCTTTCCATTTACATCAGTTGATGCCCTCTGTGGTGACTTGCCTTGTTGCAAAATGGTTGGGAAATAGATTTGCAGAAAACCATTGGGAACTGAGAGACTTCACGACTAACCTGGTTGCTACAATATGCAAGAGGTAAGAAACTCTGATGGAAAATGAATTAAAGCTTCGACCTCAACAAATATTGTGTCTACTTTTGTTAAATTTAATAGGAAGCTTGTCTGAATGAGGTAGGGGTCATTGTTTAAAAAATCAAGTGCTGAATTAAATTTGTAAAAATAAAAAAACTTTTGAAGGTGCTTTGTTCTTTTGATTTGTACTTCCAGCTCTTATTTGAGGGATACATCGTGCTTATGAATCAAGTAATAGGATTACCCCCGACCTTTTATAATTCAACAACCTTTTTAAAAACAAAAATCTTTTCTATTAACATGGCTGTAAAAGCCTAATTACATATAATTCAACAATCCTTTTTTTTAACAAATAATTAGCTGTTTAGCCATCTAAAACACTAGCAATTTGGTTTTAGCCAACCTTTCGTTAATTTCCCGTAAATAGTCATCTTGCTTACGTGGCAGCTTATTAATTGAATTAGTTTTACCTTTTTGTCCTTATGCTATTTTAATTAGGCATTTTTTTAAAAAAATTCGAATTAAATATTGAAACCGAATAGGGAAGTTTTCAAATTTGAAATTTGAATTTTGAATTTTGAGCAGATTTTGAAAGAAATCAGCCATTAATTGTCATAATTTCCAGAATTTTCGTGCTCAAAATATTTCCAGAATTTTTCAGTTTATTTACACGAATACACTGCAAATAGGCTTTGTATTTACAGTGAATATACTGTAAATAAGCTTCGTATTTACACGAATATACTGTAAATATGATTTCTATTTACACGAACATACTGTAAATAGGCTATCTATTTACACAAATAAATAAGCAAGCACTTGCAAATCCCCAATCCCTTTTAATCCCATATATACAAGAAAAAGAAAAAAAAAAAGCAAAAAGCCTTAAGCGTCATTGTCCTCGTGAAGGCACGACCACCGTCCTTTGAGCCTCGCAAAGGCTCCGCGAGCCGAGCTTTGGATTTCGGCGATCTTCTCGTTGAAGGCGTGTTGAGTCCAAGTCAGGTTCTGCTGCGTGTAAGGGACGAGGATCCAGTCGGCGAGAGGGAAGCCCGAGCCGCCGGCGATCCAGACTCCCCTGAGGAGTCCGTCGGAGGAGGCTCGCTGGTGGAGAGCGGATTTCTCGAGGACTTGATCGTCGGCCATGGATCCGGCCATCCGATGCAGATGTCGGTGAAGACTCCTCTCGGATCCACCACGCCCTGGACGGTTATGGAGTTCGAGGTCTTCTGGTTCCGCTCCGTGTGTCTCTTGTTGAAGTAGGCCGCGACGCTGATCTTCGGGGCGATGATCGGGATGTGCGTCGTGTACATCGAGCCGATCACGTTGGGGATGAAACCAGAGCTGGTTTTTTTTTTTTTTTGGGATTTTGTTTTTGAATTTGTGTTTGAATGAGAGAGAATATTGCGTGTATATTCGGTATTAATTACAGCGTAATGAAGGCCCTTGAAATACGCGGCAGTTATTATCCAAAGATTTGCTTTAATTGATTTTATTTTCGATAGGGGAACGGGCGGGAACAATTGTGAGGATATATTGGTATTTTTAACTATGTAAATAAATTCGCCTGGCTATTAACACAAAATTAACCAAATGTTGGCTAAAGCCAAAACTGTATATTTTTAGGAGGCTATTTAGCTATATAACCCTTTTTTTAAACAATAATCTTTTTCTATTGACAAACTTATATCATGTTTTGTTATTGTAAATCTATTCGGAGAGTATTTTTTATTATTCAAATTGACATATTTTGACAAGAAATGTTTGCTCAGTGGTTCAATACCAAAGAGGAAATTTTGGGTTCAAGTCATTGAAAAAGTTTATTGAAGAAACAATTGGCGTAGATTACATCTAAAACATGGTCCATTATGACCCACCCAATCTTTCTTAAGCAGATATTGGACCTTACATTTTCTATAGGGGTATGTATTTTCTCACAATGGCATGTCAAGTTTTTAATCTTTTGCAGATTTGGTCATCTTTATAATACGCTTCAGACGCGTCTTACAAAAACTCTGCTAAACGCATTTTTGGACCCGAAGCGAGCATTGACTCAACACTATGGTGCAATTCAAGGGCTAGCAGCCTTGGGACCTAATGTCGTATTATATGATTTCATAAGATTGATAAACCAAGTTGATATTGGTTCTGTTTTATTATCTGAACTTTTCTATTAGTAAACTCTTTTTTGTGAAATGCATGTACTTGCTCCTTTTGGCATTGATCAGCATTAAGATAATTTAGGTAAAAGTAGAGTAAAGCACATTGAGAAGATGGAAAAGGGAAGAAAATGAAGTGTACGGGTAAATATATAATTAATTATTTTGCAGCAGATTCGTTACAGAGATCTTAAATTAGGCAGATTTATACTACCTCTTCATTGGGATCTCGAGTTATAGAAACACAACTTGAAGAAAAAAACCTTTCACATTTACCTTGTCTAAATTTGTAATTTTTTTTTCCTGATTATGGAGTTGAAAATTATTCTCCCGTGATAATCTTCCAGAATTTTTCAACCTGTTTTTGTACATTTTTCTCCAAATTTATCCAACTTGCAATTTTTGAAATCATGTGTTTTATGGATGATGTTTACAATTTACAGATTTATATCGCTTGATTGGATTTGTAAAATTCTTGCCTTAACATTGCTACTATGCCTTCTAGATCAGAAAGTACTTCAATTATCTGGCGACGACGCTTCCGGAGAATCTCGGCCGCCCAATTCCGCTCTCTTCGTTGTCACCTCCGACGGGACTTGGAAGGCTCTCTCGCCGATTCCTCACTTCAGGTATATACTTATTGTTGGAGACTTCATTCTTATACAACAATAGGAAGTTTGCTCTCTCGCTGACCCGAATTCTCTTGAGGTTTTGAAGATCAGCTTCTGTCCTTTGCTGGATAACGACGGGACTTGGAAGGCTCTCTTCCCTTACCACCTCGGCGTCGTGCAACTCTTCATTCAAAATGTGTACATCAAGGTCTGAAACAATTTATTAGGATTTTTTTTCTTGAAATTCAGCTCTGCCATCATAATTGTGCAAATTAAAATGTTTCATGTAGATAATTTTATTACAAGATTTTGTGTTCGGACTAAAATGAAATTCGTGGATGGTAGAATAGAACATTCCATTTGAATCTTGAATGTGAATTGTTCTTGATCCATTGGCCCTGGTGGGTGATATGTACGATTTGTATGCTTGCTTTGGCGTTGCCTTTTAGATTCTGCTCGATGTTTACAAGGCACTCTGTGATCCAATGACATATTTACTTTTCAGGATCACTTGGCTCTAATGATGGAGCTTCTCGGAAAGATGCCACGGAACGTTCGTTGGTTTTTTTTTGTCCTTTGCTGCTAAAGGTAGCTCTTTAATAGCTGTAGTGCCCTCATGTTATTTGATGTTCTGTGTATCTAAGAATTTTGTGAAGTCTATTATAAAAAAATTAGGACCAAAATTGACAGCCCTACAAGAAAAGTTTTAACTACTCAGCCCGTTTTTCTGATCCTTATTTGTTTCAGATTCATTCAATCCTGCCCTTGGTTGTTTAATCACCATTGCTTATACGACCGAGCAAGCTTTCTACCGAGCTAATCACCATTGGAGTGTACGCGTACCGGGGGAACAAGACGGAGCCGTACGGCGCGAGAGGGACGGCTCCGGCGATTCAAAGATGCTTGAATTTACTGTCTGATTACACAGTTTGAAGCACGTTCCAGGATTCATCAAGAAAGATGCGGAGTTGAAATCCAAGGGCGTTCACGAGCTTCTCTGCATCAACGGTATGTACTTCCAAACTTAAATGTTCATTTCGCTATTGATCTATTGCCAGATTGAGAAGATCTGTACTTTGGAAGTTACTAGATCTTTGATAAAGAGGTTTACTTGATTAATTTGAAGCTAACTAATTATTGAGCATTGTATTTTTCCTTTTCTTTTTTCTTTTTGCAAGCTCATGGAATTTCAGTGGCTTGCTTTATCAAATTGAAACATATATTTTGTTGTAACTCTCATGTTACTTTTAGTTCACAGAAACATCAGTGTTTGAAAATGAGTTTATCAAATTGAAGCTAATTATTGAGCATGCAAGGATTTTTATTTTATTTTTAAAGCTCATGCAAAAGCCTGTGTTTGAATAAAGGGGCTTGCTTGATCAAATTGAAGTGATTTTTATTATTTTATAATTATATTAATTAACATTGATTTTCTTCATCCAGACATGTGGGATGTAGTACCTTCGGTTCTATGGGATTGGAAGGCTCTTAGGGAAATGGTCAGTGCAAATTGAATTAGAAATTCATTTCTTGTGGCTCCGATGCCCACTGCTTCAACCAGCCAAATTCTGAGAAACAGTGTATGCTTTGAGCCATATACTTCCAACATCTACAGCTTCATAGTGTCGAGGTTTGAGTTATATGCATGCTGTGTAGTCTATATTTTAAAGCCGATCTCCTTGGTTCTGAACTTGTATGTTCACTACTATGTGTCAGTGGTGAATTTGTTGCGGTGAACAAACATCTGCTTCATGACTTGACTTAGATGGACCTTTGGTCCCCTGCTATCAAGAACAAGATGATTCATGAAAACGGTTCCGTTCTGAACATCTCAGAAATCCCAGCTGACCTCAAAGATATTTAGAAGTAAGAAAACTAGATAGTGATACTACTTGTTTTTGTTCGGGTATGTGCTAAAACAATCTTGTGTTATCAGGTCAGCTTGTTATCACTGTCAATCAAGTTTACAAGCTGACCGAGCTTAGTTTTGCACACACTGGCGATGATCAAGACCAACAAGACACGGTCCAAAAGACAGAGGAAGATCACTCTCCAACAGCATCAACCTCTAACAAAAAGCAAAAAATTTGAGTAAAACATGCATTCTTAAGTTACTTTTAAACTTTTTGGTTTGTTAATTTTTCCTTCCTTCTATTTCTCTATAAAGACACCAAATTTTTGGCTTTTTATTTACTTATGTCAATTTTTTTTTTTTTTTTAAAGTATGTCATTGACTATACATTTCCTTGAAATGTTTGCAATTATTATGAGTCTCTCAAAAATTAAACTGCCTAAATATTATGTATGATTGAAATATTTGATATCTTAATATTCATTTATAACTTCATGCTTTGAAGAAAAACTTAGTAAATTAAATCATACATATTTTAATTATTTACTGATTACAACTACAAACACCACGTGCGAAACACGTGTTTCAGACTAGTACGTTGTGATTTATAATTTATTTGTTTGTTTATTTTAATTATTTATATTTAGCTTAAACTAAACAAAATCATAAGACATAAAAAATCGATATATTATTATTATTATTATTATTATTATTATTATTATTATATATAAAGCAAAGGACACTTTCCTATACACTCAAATCACTGTTCAATAAACAGTGAATTTTTTAAAAAACAGAAAGAAAAAATGTCTCCAGATATTTTTTTCTTCCAGATTAAAATATATCAATTATTCTACTGCAACAAGCGGGACATATTGAATGTATATTACATATATAATATGTTGGGGACGCGTCTTCCCAATTTATTATTTCTACTCCTACCTTTTTCTTTATATAAAAATATTAGCATATTCTTCTAATTTATTTTAATAACCCTAATTGACTTATACTTTTTCTTATCTAATGAAATGAAAATTTGAATATTCATAATTGTTTATAATTTAAAATTATAGCATAAATTTATAAATTTTTGCAAGTCTAGTAATTTAAAAGAACTAGAAACCATATTCGGAAAAAAAAAATACAACTAAACTCTAAAATTCAATTATAACATTATGTATTAAGATGATCAAATTTGCATTTCAAACGATAGTGTACAACTTTTTGAAAAATCCTTGATGTAATTTTTCTTTTCACCTTGTGTTTGTGATGACATAATAAAATACAAAGATTATCCATACAGAAATATATATTCACTCAAATAATTGATTTTGAATAATAATATTAGAATTTGTAATTTGAGCTATAACACGTTGTAATATTTGTAGGAATGCTTTTTGGATTTTTTTTTTAATTATATTAATTATCAAACGAACATAGTAACACTTAATGGAATTTTTTTATGTCAGTTTCACTGTTCTTAACGTGTTCTTCGTGATCATTGACTTGCTCTTGGTCTGGACGTATGAGGATTCTTGCAATTCTTCTTGATTCCTTGCACAACTCCTCCTTCTTCTTCTTCTTTGAACCGACACCGCAATTTTCCAAGCCGTTCACAAGATGGACGACGAGGATGAATAGGGTGGACTAACTCATTGTTTGATTTAATTGAATCATCGAGAGGTTCGTTGAAGAATAAAACACGTTTATGAGAAGGGGAATATTTTCGAATAAATATTTCAGAGAGAGAGATAAAGGTGGGCGAAAATTCTAGAGTCAATTTGGCATTAATGGTCGAAATTTCTCTTCAACAGAGACCCCTACATATAGCTTTTCCAGAACCTTAGATGGATTGAAAAATCTCAACCATTTTATTATTTTTATTTGATTCATAGAATCAAGTAGAATCATAATTGGTATATTTTGGTATTTTAAAATATTTTATTCATAAAATTTATCAACCTTCCAATGTTTAAATAAAAACAGTTTCCACCACTTTATTGTTTACAAGCGATATCTTCACGGGGTGGAACTTAACGGAAGGATGGAATTCCAGGTCATGCTTGTGCCTCACGGAATTCCGTGTTCCGCGTGACTGACGGAAGTGGCAGGGGCGGAAGATTGCTTAATGGAAGTGGAATTTCTGTTAAGCTTAATGGAATTCCATATTTCCATTTACTTCCATTAAGTAATTAAAAATAAATAAATAATCAAATTTAAATGGTAAATGAAAGGGACTAAACTGTTAAAAATTTAAAAGAAGGTACAAATATGTAAATTAAATATCATCTTGTCTTTAATTTTTTTTTTTTCTCATTGTGAAACCACGGTATTCATTTGCCATAAGTGAGGCCTATGAATAAAACCTCCGTGGTAATGTCCACGTTTAAAAAAAAAAACTACTTTAATATGTTTTTATTTTGATATGAAATTTGATATGTAATGTTTTTATTTTGTTGGTAACAAATAAGTTATTAATAAACATGAAAAAACATTAGTTTATACAGTGACTAATGTAAGATTTTATAATTTATTTTGATATTTTAGTTTTTATTCACTTTTGATGTGAGATTTCTAATACATTAGGAGAAAAAACACTTTTAGAGAAGAAAAATAAACATTTCTAATATACTATATCTTTAAAAAGTTATTAATAAAGATGAAATTCAATTTACATATTAGTACATTCTTTTAAAATTTTAAAAGTTTAATCCCTTTTATTTACCATTTAAATTTGTTTTTTTTATTTTTTTTAATTCCTTATCGGAAATTAATGGAAATATGGATTTCCATTAAGCTTAACGGAAATTATATTTCCAATAAGTATTGGAAGGCACCAAAATAACTAATGGAAATACCATTTCCAATAAGCAATGGAAGGTAGCTTATTGGAAATGGAATTTCCATTTCCTTCCAATAGCCGGGATGAAGCCCGCGACTTGCGGCGGGGAAGGATATAGATGATCTTTGTATTTTGTGATAGTAAGTTGTGCACATAGATTAAGAATTTAAGATATATATTTGAAACAAAACAATGTTAATGTTAAATTGATATTCTTATTTTATAAATTATGAATTATTTGATTAGTTTTTTTATATTGTTCTATGAATAAAAAAAATTATCATGTTTTTATTTTAAAACACTGTAAATAGATAAGTGTAAATTTTAGTGGGTAAGTGAGAAAGGAGTGGACACATTAGCAACTACGTGGCCATATACACTATACAGTCTCTTTTGAATCTCTTTCTTTTAATTATTTTTTTCCACCACCGTCATTGTTCAAAACAAAAAAATACAAACGTAAAGACGGAGGGAGTATGAAGGCTAAAGGATGTGTGCCACGTGCAAACACGTGCTTGCCTCCAGTCTGTTACCAGGCTGTTAGAGAGTGCTATGTACACGTCACTTTAGTCAACTAATTATTGTTAGACTAGTCAACAATGTAACGATATACAAATACGATCAACAGATCTCAGAAACAATTAATGAGAATTTCTCAAACTCATTCACAACAAACTCTGATCTTCTTCTCTCTCTCTGAATCTCCTCTTTCCTAATTCTTCACTTGGTATCAGAGCCACTCGACAAACGTCAATGGCTACTCAACCGATCCAGGCTAGCGTCTTTCCGTTCGCAGCAAATCTTGTTCCGACGACATTGAAGCTCGATCGAGACAACTTTTTTTTTCTGGAAATCTCAGGTCCTTGCAGCCATAAGAGCACATGATCTAGAAGGTTTCATCGATGGATCTAAGCCGTGTCCTCCGAAATTCGTTGAGCTCGCTGATAGCTCCGGATCGGAATCAATGGCAACCGGCGGTCTGAGCTCCGATCTGCAAACAATCGCGTCGATCAGAGTCAGAATCAATCCTGACTATGGAATATGGCATCGCACCGATCAAGCCATTATGTCATGGCTTATGTCCTCCGTCTCTGTGTCTATGCTCGGACACATCGCCAGGTGCGCTAATTCTCATCAGATCTGGTCAACCTTGATCCAGGTCTTCGCCGGAAGTGGAAAAATGCGTCTACTTCAACTCAGAGTTCAGCTACAGACGATGAAGAAAGGATCGCTGTCAATCAACGACTTCATAATGAAGATTCGCATGGTGGCAGACAATCTCGCCGCAGCTGATCAGCTCGTCACCGACGAAGAACTCCTTCTATATGTTCTTGGCGGTCTCGACGCCGACTACAACTCGGTAGTCGCTATGCTCACCTCCAGACCTGACTTCGTGTCACTCGCCGAAGCTCAGTTCATCCTCCAATGTCACGAAACACGCCTCGAGCAACAAAATGCGGTACTAACAGCAGATCTGTCACAAGCCTCTGCAAACTTGTCAGAGAATCGTAACAATGGCGGTCGTGGAGGTCGTGGAAATCAAGTTAATCGAGGAGGACGTGGACGAGGAGCACGAGGTCGCGGTGGTCGTGGAAATCGCGTGATTTGCCAGATCTGCAACAGATCCAGTCATCTTGCATTGTCGTGTTGGTTCAGGTTTGATCAACAATACCAATCTACTCCTGGCTCCACTAACACCACTCAGCCTCAATCCACAGCTCTCATTGCCTCTGAGGAAATGCCAGATGACCAGTCTTGGTACATTGATAGTGGTGCCACGAATCACATCACGTCAAACCTCAATCACTTGGCAATCTCAGAGAATTACAAAGGGAAAGGCAAGTTGATTGTAGGCGATGGTAATTCTATTCCCATTATTCACACCGGAGAATCACACATAAACACTCAACCTAAATCATTGATCCTCAAAAATATTCTTCATGTACCTAGAATCACTAAAAACCTGGTTAGTGTTTCTAAGTTCACGAAGGATAACAATGTGGTTGCTGAGTTTTTCTGTGATGGTTGTGTGATCAAGGACAAAATGACGAGGCAGGTTCTTCTAACAGGGGTACTCAAGGATGATTTGTACATGCTAGATCTGTCAAAGCTTAAAGGAAAGGATGATGACATCAAGACTGCCTTTAGTGTATCAACTACCAGCAACACTATCAAGGATTCAATACTTGCAGATTCAATTACTAAATCCTGTAATCTTACCTGCAACAATAAAGCCAATAATTCTAGTACTATTTGGCATAGACGGTTTGGGCATCCGTGCTCCAAAGTGTTGGCACATGTAATCAAACAGTTGGATGTAAAAAATTGCACTGTTAAAGAAGTTGAGTTCTATGATGCCTGCCACATTGGAAAGTCTTGTCATCTAAACTATCCCAGGTCAACATATCATGCTTCTTCGCCACTAGACATGGTCTATGCAGATCTTTGGTGGCCTTCACCATCACCGTCCATCGATGGATTCAAGTATTATGTCGCGTTCGTTGACGACAACACTCGGTTCACGTGGATCTATCCTCTAAAGAGCAAGGACGAAGCCAAGAGTGCATTTGCTGTGTTCAAAGCTCATGTTGAACGCTTCTTCAACACTAAATTAAAGTGCCTCCAAACCGACTCGGGAGGAGAGTTTAGAGCACTACTGCCACTCCTAAAGCAACTTGGTGTAATGACCAGACATCTGTGTCCTCACACGCACCCACAAAATGGAAGAGTGGAGCGGAAACACCGACACATCGTCGAGCTTGGATTGACACTTCTTGCAGAAAGTCATATGCCTACAAACTATTGGTGGTATGCGTTCTCTACAGCTTGTTTTCTACTGAATAGACTCCCTAGTTCAGTACTTGGATTCAAATCCCCATACCAATTAGTCTTTAACCAGAAATTTGACCCCACTCTTCTAAAAGTCTTTGGAGTTGCTTGCTTCCCTCACCTGCGGGCATATAACAAAAACAAACTTGATTTTAGATCAGACTTATGCGTGTTTATTGGTTACAGTGACACACATAAGGGTTACAAGTGCTTACACTCTTCTGGAAAAATGTATACTGCTAGAAGTGTGACCTTCAACGAGCAGTGTTATCCCTTTCAAAATGGCTTTCCATACCATAACCAAACACCAACTCAAATTCCCATAAATGAATGTCCTATTTCTCTGCCATCCCACAATACACCACATTATCCATCAGATAACAGCCTAGACACATCACCATCACCATCTGCCACACAAAACAACCCACCCAACTCCCCAAATAGCCCAAGACATTCACCCACTCCAAGTCCTGACCCTGCAGATAATCAAATAGTAATTTCCCACGGCCATAATAACCCAATCCCATCTCAAATACCACAAATGTTCAGACCTGCAACAAATTCATCCCATCAAATGACTACAAGAGCCAGAGTCAATACCTTCAAACCAAAAACACTACCTGATCACTTTGGTCTCTTAAACCATGTCACTACACCTGAGCCCTACACTGTAGTTGAAGCCATCGCAGACCCTCACTGGAAGAATGCCATGGTCGAGGAATTATCAGCGCTAGCAGCAAACAACACTTGGCGTCTGGTTCCTCACACATCGGACATGTCTCTTGTGGACAACAGATGGGTATTTCGAACAAAGTACAAGCCTGATGGTGCTATAAGCAGGTTCAAAGCCCGACTCATTGCGAAGGGATTTCAGCAAACACCCGGCGTTGATTACTTTGAGACGTTCAGCCCCGTAATCAAACAACCTACTGTGAGAATTATCATCACTTTAGCGGTAACACGAGGCTGGGATATTCAACAGATCGATGTCAACAACGCCTTCCTAAACGGTGATCTACAGGAAACTGTCTACATGCGTCAGCCAACGGGGTTCGTCGACTCAACCAAGCCTCAACACGTCTGCAAACTCATTAAAGCCTTGTACGGACTTAAGCAAGCTCCGAGGGCTTGGTATGATAAACTACGTGAATATCTGGTCAATTGGGGCTTTGTGAACAGCAAATGTGATACATCCCTCTTCTTCTTCAACAATGGAGGTGTCTCTCTGTTCCTCTTGGTCTACGTCGATGATATCCTCATCACCGGGAATAGTCAAAGTCACATTCTCAAGGTTATTTCCAACCTCAACTCTGCCTTCAGTTTGAAATCCCTGGGTTCTCTAGGCTCGTCCAGCCATTTCCTTGGGTTTGAATCCTCACGAACTTCGAGCGGCCTCAAGCTTTCTCAGTCGAAATACGCCTACGATCTTCTTGTCAAAGCCAATCTCGTGGACTCGAAGCCATACCCAACCCCGATGGTGTCCTCCAAGTCGTTCTCTGCAGCTGATGGTAGTGAACCATGTCAAAGCCCGACGCTGTACAGAAGTCTTGTTGGGGGTCTTCAATATCTGACTCTCACACGCCCGGATCTTGTGAAACCCCGAAAACTAGCTTATTAAATTTTTTTTAGATATTTCATAATCATATATAAAATTTCAAGTTTAAAGTGTGTGCTTACGTAGGATGTGTGTTTTAGTATAATTGGTGGGTAAATATGTATACAAAACTTTAGTTATTATTATTATTATTTATACATGCATATGTGACGCATAGTACAGTGATTGTTTATATATATATATATATATATATATATATATATATATATATATATATATTAGATTTTTTTTTTCATAGATATGTATAAGGGAAGAGATATATTATTGTAATCTGTTAAGAAAAGAAAAAAATAATAATAAAAAGGGAGAAAGAATCAGTTAGAATATACACGTACAAAATTAATATATTTTTAGATTACAAAATATGTATATACATATTCCGTAATATATATATATATATATATATATATATATATAAATAAGTAATATATATATATATAAATATATATCAGCGCATGTGATGCTTTATAAATAATTTAGAGAGTGTTAACTAATGTTCACCTATGAACATATACATATGTGTATACATGTATCCTGGTACCTTCCTGAGAGTTTTTCTTGTAGTATATACGTAGATATATATATCGTTTATATATGTACATGATATATATACATATATATATCACATAATAATAAATTGATTTTGTTTTGAACGATTCTCCCTTCTTTTCAGTAAAGCGTTGATTAATATATATATATTTATATACGTAAATATCTTTAATTGTTAGGGTTTTTGCAAGAGCCACTATAAATAGTTATGATGCGCTGAATCTTTTTCCCTTCCTTCTCCACGCTCAAATTTTTCCATATCCCCTGTTCTATATCTCTTCTCCCACACAAAAAAAAAAAAAAAACCCTAGCCACCAAATTCTCTTAGATTCTTTTTATCTAATTTCTAAAGCTTTAGGAAGCGGTTTCTGTTCATCCTAATCAAGGTAGAATCGTGCACCTTCTATTGTATGGTTTATTTTTATTTTTTTTTCTTGAGCAACATGGTTTCTGGTTCAGATTTTATCAAAACCTAATTTTCATACGCTTACCGTGGTTTCAAAAATCGTGATTTTGCATCGATTCTTTTTGGAAAAGTTAGGTTTAGATGTCCTCTATCTAAATCCTTAATCGAAAAATATTTTTATAAAATATAGAATATTTTCTGATTAAAGTCCGATCAGTGCGCGTACCAGTTTTACAGTTTTGACAAATTTTCAAAATCAATATTTAGACGCTTACCAATTCAGTTACGTTAATTGTTTTAATGCAACTCTTCTTGTAACGTTTATTTATGTATGTCATCTATTCAAAAAAATTAATTTCATAATTTTTGGATCACTTTGATCTATTTTACAAGCGTTACAAATTCATTGTGCAGATCAGGATTTTTCCAAAGTAAATCCTAATATTTTAGTATTTCGTTATTTTTGTCTTTTCTCAAATTTAAAAACTAATTCTGACTTTGTCGATTCAGAGTTTTATTTTTAAAATATTATTTCAGATTTTCTAGAATTTTTCCAGAATTTTCCAGAATGTTAGTTTTTTTCCCCGAAACCCTAATAGCCAAGGGTATTTTAGTAATTTCGCGTCTAATCTCGTTTCTGAAAATTTCCAGAACCTAAAATATGTCTTGAATACTTTTCCCAGCTGATCCCAATAGTCTTTTATTCCGATTAGGTTCCAATTCTCTTATAGCGTACAATTCCTTCGACGATCTACGATCGTAACTCCCGATATCCAGGTGAGAATAATCTCACTACAACACAGATTAGTTCAAAATTAAATATGATGTTTTGTGATTCATGTTATGGTTTGTTTAAAGGTTTATATGTTGGAGTAGGTTTTTCTTTATTTGATAGTGTGATTTATTGTAGTAGTTGGATTTATGTTTGGTCAACTATGCAGCGTTAAGTTAAAGTAGATTTTTTAGAATGTACATGGTTTATATTTTTTTTAGTCATGTATTGTATGAGCATATGTTTGAAAGTTTTTATGTACATGTCATATCAGTATGTAATGTTATCTTAAAAGTGAAAAGATAGAGATAAGCAAGGGAGTCGTATCGCCTCGAGAGGTATTAAGGAGAAGTTTCCCGGGCCGAGGCTCTAATGGAGAAATTTCTCGGGCCGAGGCCCTAATAAGTTTAAAAGATAGAGCGAAGTGTGGGACTTTATAACCCCCACGTCTTCGTATCTAAAGTGTACACTGAAATTGGTACGACTACCCTAGGGGCACCCCGAACTAAAAGTTGATAGAATCAAGAAAAGAAAGATCAAGTTACCGAGTAGTTTCAAAATACTAATAAACGGTTCATGCATTGCATTACTTTATTTTGTGAGCTTTATATTATTCTCGCTGAGCGTAAGCTCATCTTTTCGAAAAAAATTATGCGTCTGTGTTGTAGGTAAACAACTCGCGAAGAACTGAGTAGGGTGGACTAGCGGCGTCGATAGCGAGAGGGCGGGTCATGGTTTCCATTCACGAAATAAGTCTTCCGCTATAAGTTATTAAGAAATAAATTTGATGGTTTTGTTTTCTTTATTAAGAAATATGTTTTCCGCTACAAGTTACGGTTTTCTAGTTCATTGAAAGTTATTTTATGGATTACGTTTTACTTTGCTACTATCTTTGGTTTAAAATCGGTATCTCATATTTTATGTTTTCGTTAAGTACTTCTCAAGATATTTTGAAATGCAATCTATATGTTTCTTTAATGCTTTTGTTTCTTTTTAAGATCTTCAAAATTTTAGTTCACCTTGATTCGATGTGTTTAAAAAAAAAAAAAAAAATTCCTCCAAGTTTTCTAAAGAATTTTCTAAGGTTTAAAAAGTAAGTTAAGTAAGACGGTCCGAAAAGTCGGGTCGTCACAGATCTGTCCTTCGCCGTCAATAAGCTCAGTCAATTCCTCCAAGCTCCGACTGAGACTCACTGGAAAGCGTGTAAACGCGTTCTTCGGTTTGTTAAAGGCACGCTCAACCATGGCCTGATGTTTCGCCCTGCAACTCGGGTAGTCCTTGAAGCCTTCGCCGACGCCGACTATGCGAGCTGTCTCGACGATCGACGCTCCACCACCGGCTACGTTTGCTTCTTCGGTGGAAATCTCGCCGTGTGGTCTGCTTGTAAGCAAAAGGTCGTATCCAGATCGAGTACAGAGTCCGAATACCGAGCTCTAGCTCAAGTCTCCACTGAAGTCATGTGGCTACGGTCGCTCTTGAGTGAGCTAGACGTTCCTCTTGATTCGCCGACGACGGTGGTCTGGTGCGACAATCAAGGTGCTGGATCTCTCGCATCCAACCCTGTGTTTCACGCACGAACTAAGCACATCGAGGTGGACATCCATTTTGTTCGCGACCTGGTCTCCAACAAAACAATTGATGTGCGTTACATCCCAACGGAGGAACAGCTTGCAGATCTTTTCACAAAGGCACTGCCTGAAGCTCGTTTTCTTGAGCTCAGCCGGCGACTACATCTCAGAACAGAGGATCGTCCAGCTCACGGGGGTGTATGAAGGCTAAAGGATGTGTGCCACGTGCAAACACGTGCTTGCCTCCAGTCTGTTACCAGGCTGTTAGAGAGTGCTATGTACACGTCACTTTAGTCAACTAATTATTGTTAGACTAGTCAACAATGTAACGATATACAAATACGATCAACAGATCTCAGAAACAATTAATGAGAATTTCTCAAACTCATTCACAACAAACTCTGATCTCCTTCTCTCTCTCTGAATCTCCTCTTTCCTAATTCTTCACTGGGAGAGACAAATGAGAGAGAAGAAAAATAAGGGAGAAACTCAACGTTTGATCTAACGCCATCCTAAGGTAAATCTCCAATTTTTCTTATTTCTTTACTCGAAAATCAAGAGGAAATTTAAAATTTTCTGAAAATTGGCTAAACAAATATCCAGAGATTTCCAAAGAGTCTGAGACAGACAATACGATTCCCAATTTCATTTGTTGCAATTTCATTAGAGAAAATCATTCCGTTAAACTGAACAACTGATTTTTTTTTTTGTTAATTATGCTCACAGATCTGCAGAATAGAGGAGGATAGCATGGAACCTGGTTTTGCAAGGGTAATCCCTTTATTATTCATTATTGTATCGTCTGTAATTTCATTCTGGTAATTTGGGTTTTCTTGTTTATGAATTAATTAATGATGTGTTGTGAAAAATAATAATTTAGGTTTTTTTTTTTGCCGTCTTAGTTAATTGTATTTTGTTGAAATCTTGCTCATACAAATATTTTGCTCATCGGTTGTTTGACCTCTCTGCTCAAAAGCCCTTTTCTTTATTAATTGTTGATTGTAAAACTCTTTTTTTTTCTTTTCGTTGTTTTGTTGTAAGTTGTTTTAATTATGTGCAGAGTGACATTTTGTTCGTACACATGAGCAACGATCCGATACGGGTCGGCGAAATCGTCATCTTCAACATAGAAGTAAAGCGCTTTCTTTACTCTCTTTATCGTCTAATTTTATTTGAAATCCTTGAACTCTTTTTAGCTGTAACTCAAAGAGAAAGAAAAGTAGTTTGAGACAATGTTACCAAATGTTATGAAATTTGGCTTCATCTTAGCGAATCGCTTCAAAGAGCCCAATTTCTCTTAGATCATCGCTGATCAAGATTGTTATAACTGGTGCTGGTCTTTCAACAAAAATTGGTGTGTGTTTGTAATTCTATATATTAGAAACTTTTTAGAAATTCAGCATCTAATTTTTATTTTACAGGTTGAGAGGGAGGGAGATGAAAAGAGAGAGAATGAGAGAGAAAGAAAGTAAATTTTCATGAAAGATTGAATATATGGAGTAGCTATACCTATATGTATGTATGGATATATATATATATATATATATATATATATATATATATATATATATATACTAGATTGTACCACGTGCTAACGCACCTGTTTAACTAAGTATTAATGGTTACCTCCAGGCCAGGCTCGACCCGAGATCGACCCCCAGGCAAGCTCGACCTCCACGATCTCAACCTCCAGGCCAGCTCGACCTCCAGGCGATCTCGACCCTCCAGGCGAGTTCGACCCTCCATGTGAGCTCGACCTCCCAGGCACGGTTAACATCCAGACGAGCTCGACCTCCAGGCGAGCTCGACCCCCCCGGGCGATCTCGACCCTCCAGGCGAGTTCGACCCCCCGGGCGAGCTCGACCTCCAGGCGAGCTCGACCTCCAGGCAGGCTCGAGACCAATATACTCCGCCAAATCATAAAAACCAGGCGAGACACGTCGCAAGCTCGACCCCCCAGGCGAGCTCGACCTCCAGGAAGCTCTATCCCCAGGCGAGCTCAACCTCCAGGCGAGCTCGACCTCCAGGCAAGCTCGACCTCCAGGGAGCTCGACCCCCTAGGCGAGCTCAACCTCCAGGCAGGCTCGGTCTCCAGGCGAGCTCGACCTCCAGGGAGCTCTACCCCCAGGCGAGCTCAACCTCCAGGCGAGCTCGACCTCCAGGCGAGCTCGGCCTCCATGAAGGCTCGACCTCCAGGGAGTTCGACCTCCCAGGCAAGCTCGGCCTCCAGGCGAGCTCAACCTCCAGGCGAGCTCGACCTCCATGAAGGCCCGACCTCCAGGCGAGCTCAACCTCCAGGGAGCTCGACCACCCCAGGCAAGCTCGACCCACCAGGCGAACTCGACCCACCAGGCGAGCTTGACCCCCAGGCGAACTCGACCCCCCAGGCGAGCTCGACCTCCAGGCCAGGCTCGACCTCCAGGCGAGCTCGACCTCCAGGAAATCTCGATCTCCAGCCAGGCTCGCCTTCCAGGCCAGGCTAGACCCGAGATCGACCCCCAGGCGAGCTCGACCTCCCAGGCAGGGTTAACCTCCAGGCGAGCTCGACTTCCAGGGAGCTCGACCCCCTCAGGCAAGCTGGACCCCCCAGGCGAACTCGACCCCCCAGGCGAGCTCGACCCCCGAGGCGAACGCGACCCCCCAGGCGAGCTCGACCTCCAGGCGATCTCGACCTCCAAGCGAGCTCGACTTCCAGGAAGGCTCGATCTCCAGCCAGTCTCGCCCTCCAGGCCAGGCTCGACCCGAGATCGACCATCAGGCGAGCTCGACCTCCAGGCGATCTCAACCTCCCAGGCAGGTTTAACCTCCAGGCTAGCTCGACCTCCAGGCGAGCTCGACCCCCCAGGCGAGCTCGACCCCCCAGGCGAGCTCGACCCTCCAGGCAAGCTCGACCTCTAGGCGAGCTCGACCTCTAGGCACGCTCGACCTCTAGGCGAGCTCGACCTCTAGGCACGCTCGACCTCTAGGCGGGCTCGACCTCCAGGAAGGCTCGACCCCCTAGGCGAACTCGACCCCCCAGGCGAGCTCGACCCCCAGGCGAGCTCGACTTCCAGCCAAGGTCGAGCTCCAGGCCAGGCTCGCCCTCCAGCCAGGCTAGACTCCCCAGGCGAGCTCGACCCCCAGACAAGCTCGACCCCCCAGGCGAGCTCGACCCTCCAGGCGAGCTCGGCCTCCAGGCGAGCTCGACCTCCAGGGAGCTCTACCCCCAGGCGAGCTCAACCTCCAGGCGAGCTCGGCCTCCATGAAGGCTCGACCTACAGAGAGTTCGACCTCCCAGGCAAGCTCGGCCTCCAGGCGAGCTCGGCCTCCATGAAGGCCCGACCTCTAGGCGAGCTCAACCTCCAGGGAGCTCGACCCCCCCAGGCAAGCTCGACCCTCCAGGCAAACTCGACCCCCAGGCGAGCTCGACCCCCCAGGCGAACTCGACCCCTCAGGCGAGCTCGACCTCCAGGCTAGGCTCGACCTCCAGGCGAGCTCGACCTCCAGGAAGGCTCGATCTCCAGCCAGGCTCGCCTTACAGGCCAGGCTCGACCCGAGATCGACCCACATGCGAGCTCGACCTCCCAGGCAGGGTTAACCTCCAGGCGAGTTCGACCTCCAGGGAGCTCGACCCCCCCAGGCAAGCTGGACCCCGCGGTGAACTCGACCCCCCAGGCGAGCTCGACCCCCCAGGCGAACTCGACCCCCCAGGCGAGCTCGACCTCCAGGCGAACTCGACCTCCAGGCGAGCTCGACTTCCAGGAAAGGCTCGACCCGAGATCGACCCCCAGGCGAGCTCGACCTCCAGGCGATCTCGACCTCCCAGGCAGGGTTAACCTCCAGGCGAGCTCGACCTCCAGGCGAGCTCGACCCCCCAGGTGAGCTCGACCCTCCAGGCGAGCTCGACCTCCAGGCGAGCTCGACCTCCAGGCAGGCTCGACCTACAGGCGGGCTCGACCCCCCAAGCGAACTCGACCCCCCAGGCGAGCTCGACCCCCAGGCGAGCTCGACCCCCAGGGTAGCTCGACCTACAGACAGGGTCGAGCTCCATACCAGGCTCGCCCTCCAGCCAGGCTCGATCCCCCAGGCGAGCTCAACCCCCTAGGCGAGCTCGACCCTCAGGCGAGCTGGACCCCCAGGCGAGCTCGACCCTCCAGGCGAGCTCGACCTCTAGGCGAGCTCGACCTCCCAGGCAGGGTTAACCTCCAGACGAGCTCGACCTCCAGGCGAGCTCGACCCCTCCGGGGGATCTCGACCCTTCAGGGAGCTCTACCCCCAGGCGAGCTCGACCTCCAGGCAAGCTCGAACTCCAGGGGGCTCGACCCCCTAGGCGAGCTCGACCTCCAGGCAGGCTCGACCCCCCAGGCGAGCTCGACCTCCAGGGAGCTCTACCCCCAGGCGAGCTCAACCTCTAGGCGAGCTCGACCTCCAGGCAAGCTCGACCTCCAGGGAGATCGACCCCTTAGGCGAGCTCGACCTCCAGGCAGGCTCGGCCGCCAGGCGAGCTCGACCTCCAGGGAGCTCTACCCCCAGGGAGCTTTACCTCCAGACGAGCTCGACTTCCAGGAAGGTTCGGCCTCCATGAAGGCTCGACCTCTAGGCCAGGCTCGACCCCCCAGGCGAGCTCGACCTCCAGGAAGGCTCGATCTCCAGCCAGGCTCGACCTCCAGGCCAGGCTCGACCCGAGATCGACCCCTGGGCGTGCTCGACCTCCACGCGATCTCGACCTCCGAGGCAAGGTTAACTTCCAATCCAGGCTCGACCTCCCAGGCAGGGTTAACCTCCAGGCGAGCTCGACCTCTAGGCGATCTCGACCTCCAGGCGATCTCGACACCCGAGCGAGCTCGACCTCCAGGCGAGCTCGACCTCTAGGCAGGCTCGACCTCCAGCCGAGCTCGACCCCCCAGGCTTAACCTCCAGGCGAGCTCGACCTCTAGGCGAGCTCGACCTCCAGGCGAGCTCGACCTCCCAGGTAGGGTTAACTTCCAGGCGAGCTCGACCTCCAGGCGATCTCGACCTCCAGGCCAGGCTCGCCCTCCAGCCAAGCTCGACCCCCCAGGCGTGTTCGACCCCCGGGCGAGCTCGACCTCCAGGCGATCTCGACCCCCGGGCGATCTCGACCCCCAGCCAAGCTCGACACCCCAGGCGAGTTCGACCCTCAAGGCGAGCTCGACCAACGGGCGAGCTCGACCTCCAGGCGATCTTGACTTCCGAGCGATCTCGACCCTCGGGCGATCTCGACCCCCCAACGATCTCGACCCCCAGGCGATCTCGACCCCCGGGGCGAGCTCAACCTCTAGGCCAGGCTCGCCCTCCAGCCAGGCTCGACCCCCCAGGCGAGCTCGACCTCTAGTTCGTCAGCTCGTCTCACCCTCAGTTCGTCACCTCGTCTCACCCTCAGTTTGTTAGCTCGTCTCACCCTCACTTTGTCAGCTCGTCTCAGTTCGTCAGCTCGTCTCAGTTCGTCTGCTCGTCTCACTGCTCGTCTCACATGCGCGCAGAAGATGAATTACGCGCGTGTTAGAGCTAAGGCTTCAGGGATTTTCTGCGTGTGGGCCAGGGAGCTGGGCCCAGGTGAATCAATTTGATTGGACAAAATAATGACATGGAAGATTATAATTGGCTTCTCTTATGAACAGTAAACTGTCATTGTGACTTCTAAGTATTAAATAGATATATATATATATATATATATATATATATATATACACACACACACATATATAGTAAGGAATGTTAAAGTAGTTGCTAATAAAAGTGTCTTCTCGTTGATAACTTTCCATTGTCGCTGACGTCATCATTCCAGATATTTGAGTTTAAAATGTTTAGAATTTCTGGATATGTATGGAAAAATATAGGATGTTAAATATGTAATTTAATAGCATTCTCAGGGCAAAATTGTCAAGTAAATTATTTATTACAGTGGTGACGTAATTTTATTTGTTTTTGAGTATTTATTATAGTGGCAGACTTGTAAATATTAATAATTCGAAGAACAAAACTGACATTTGAAAGGTTTGCTCAACAGTGAATTTACACTGAATGAACAGTGATTTCGGGTTCCCTTTTATATATATACAAGCAATATGCCCCGGTTTGCCCGAGAGGTTTGATAAATTTTAATTTAGATAATAATGTTAACGGTTTGCAATTGTTGATTGTCACTTGTCATACATAAAAGTTAGTATTTTTTTTACCACTTTTTAATATATATTTAAATATTTTAATTAAATAATAACTAAGATATAAAAAAAAATTAGAAATAGTAAGTTGTAATTGTTAAGCCGTTTTTTGGATTAACACTTACGGACACGTGACGTGAGCGGACTTGGCCACGTGTCTTCGAATCTGTGAGATTAGTTATGGAATATTCCTCTTATCAAGTGAAGAACTTGAGAATTGATTTCTCAAGATCTTGGACACTCTTGTAGAGGGAATATAATTTGGCTTGGAGCCTTGGGTTTAGAGAGAGAGTAAGCTTCTCTTCTCCCACTCTAGAGAGAATGGAAGTAGATTGTTCCTCTTTTTTGTGTGAAAAAGAATGTGTGAAGTGGCTTTGATCCTCTTTGTTCTTGATTTCGGTCTCAAATGTGTTTTTAGAGAGAGAAATAGCTGAGTAGAGAATTTTATATATTCTAGTTAGAGAGAGAAAAAGAAAACCTTTGATAAGTGTTTCTCTCAGGTATTTATAGTGAGGTGGTGAGAGTTAGGGCAGGAGTACGGTATGAGTGAAGGGGTTCGGGCGAGGCCCACTTTCTGAAAATGAGAAGGGGGGTTCGGGCGAGGCCCCTTTTGCGAGATGGAGAAGGGGAAAGGGGTCGGGCGAGGCCCCCTTTGCGAGATGGAAAAAGGGGGATCGGGCGAGGCCCCTTTTGCGAAGTGGGAAAGGGGGTTCGGGCGAGGCCTCTTTTACGAAATGAAAAAGAGGGGTTCGGGCGAAGCCTCTTTTACGAAATGAAAAAGAGGGGTTCGGGCGAAGCCTCTTTTACGAAATGAAAATGAGGGGTTTGGGCGAGGCCTCCTCTACGAGATGGGATCGGGCGAGGCCTCTTTTACGAAATGGAAATAGAGGTTCGGGCGAGTCCTCTTTTACGAAATGGAAATAGAGGTTCGGGCGAGTCCTCTTTTACGAGATGGAAATAGAGGTTCGGGCGAGTCCTCTTTTACGAAATGGAAATAGAGGTTCGGGCGAGTCCTCTTTTACGAAATGAGAAAGGGGTTCGGTCGAGCTCGCCTGGAGGTCGAGCCTGGCCTGGAGGTCGACCCTGGCTGGAGGTCGAGTCTGGCCTGGAGGTCGACCCTGGCTGGAGGTCGACCCTGGCCTGAAGGGCGAGCCTGGCTGGAGGTCGAGCCTGGCCTGGAGATCGAGCCTGCTTGGAGGTCGAGCTCGCCTGGAGGTCGAGCCTGCCTGGAGGTCGAGCCTGGCCTGGAGGGCGAGCCTGGCTGGAGGTCGAGCCTGGTTGGAGGTCGAGCCTGGCCTGAGATCGAGCCTGACTGGAGGTCGAGCCTGCCTGGAGGTCGAGCCTGACCTGGAGGGCGAGCCTGACTGGAGGTCGAGCCTGGCCTGGAGATCAAGCCTGCCTGGAGGTCGAGCTCGCCTGGAGGTCGAGCCTGCCTGGAGGTCGAGCTCGCCTGGCTTGGAGATCGGGCCTGCCTGGAGGTCGAGCTCGCCTGGAGGTCGAGCCTGCCTGGAGGTCGGGCCTGCCTGGAGGTCGAGCTCGCCTGGAGGCCGAGCTCGTCTGGAGGCCGAGCCTGCCTGGAGGTCGAGCCTGCCTGGAGGTCGAGCTCGCCTGGGGGTCGGGCGAGGCCCCCTTTGTGAGATGGGAAAAGGGGGTCGGGCGAGGCCCCCTTTGCGAAATGAGAATGGGGGGTCGGGGGAGGCCCCCTTTGCGAAATGGGAAGGGGAGTCAGGCGAGGCCCCCTTTGCGAAATGAGAATGGGGGGGTCGGGCGAGGCCCCATTTGTGAAATTGGAAGGGGGGTCGGGCGAGGCCCCCTTTGCGAAATGAGAATGGGGGGTCGGGCGAGGCCCCCTTTGTGAGATGGGAAAGGGGGGTCGGGCGAGGCCCCCTTTGCGAGATGAGGATGGGGGGTCGGGCGAGGCCGCCTTTGCAAGATGGGAATGGGGCTCGATCCAGCTTGGATATTTCGGGGTCGGTCCGGCCTGGGTGTTTCGAGATCGCTCCGGCCTGGGTACTTCGAGATCGATCAAGCGTGGACGCTTCGGGGACGATCCGGCTTGGATGTTTCGAGATTGCTCCGGCCTGGGTACTTCGAGACCGATCCAGCCCGGATGCTTCGAGATCGATCCGGCCTGGGTACTTCGAGATTGACCTAGCCTGGGTACTTCGACATCGATCCAGCCTGGTAGCTTCGGGATCGACCCAGCCTGGTAGATTCGGGATCGACCCAACCTAGGTACTTCGAGATTGGTCCAACCTAGATACTTCGGGATCGACCTAGCCTGGTAGATTCGGGATCGACCCAACTTGGATACTTCGAGATTGGTCCAACCTGGATACTTCATGATCGACCCAGCCTAGGTATTTCGATATCGACCTAGCCTGGGTACTTCGAGATTGGCCCAGCCTGGGTACTTCGACATCGATCCCGCCTGGTAGATTCGGGATCGACCCAGTCTGGGTACTTCGAGATTGACCCAGCCTGGGTGCTTCGACATCGATCCAGCCTGGTAGCTTCGGGGTCGACCCAGCCTGGGTACTTCGAGATTGATCCAGCCTGAAAGCTTCGGACGAGCCCCACTTGTCGAGACGGGAGCGGGTTGCTTCGAGCGAGCCCCTAGTCGAGACGGGAGCGGGTTGCTTCGAGCGGGCCGTTTGTCGAGGCGGAAGCGGGTTGCTTCGAGCGAGCCGCTTGTCGAGGCGGGAGCGGGGTGGTTCGAGCGAGCCGCTTGTCGGGATGGAAGCGGATTGCTTCAAGCGAGCCCCGCTTGTTGAGATAAGAGCGGGTTGCTTCATGCCCTTCTGTCAAGTCTTCGAGTTTTCCGCTTTGTTTCTTGGACTGGGCTCGATGTGCTTCTTTGTTTTTGGGTTGGGCTTTCATGTTTTTTGGACATGGAAAAATCTCGCATAACAGTAATTATGAACACAATTTTTCTTTTAGCAATACAAAAATTATGATTAACCAACATCATTACTTATATGTTCATTAGTTTTCAATAATTGTACTGATCATAAGTAATTTGAATTATAAAATTATTAGCCGGCTAGTAATTTTTATCATTTTAAAGTTAGTTTAGATAATTTTCATTTTTAGGGTCGTTTATGGAATTTTCGCTTTTTAGAGGTGTTTATGAAATTTTTCGTTTTTTAAAGTCGTTTATGGAATTTTGTTATACAGTTATTTATGTAATTTTAAAACTGAAATAGGTATTCTTGGAAAATTTTAAGAAAAATATCTGAGTTACTGAATAGTAAAATCGAGTTTTGCTTATATATATATATATATATATATATATATATATATATATAATAATAATAATAATAATAATAATAATAATAATAATTTGATTCCTAAAATCAAGTAGAATCATAATTGGTATATTTTTGTATTTTGGAATATTTCATTCATAAAATATCTCAACCTCCAAGGTTAAAATAAAACAACTTCCAAGCCCATTTAAATGAGTAGCGTCCATACCGAGTGTACTAGACGTAGTGGACGAAATTCAACTAGCTTCCAATGCCCGATAAATCTCAAGAGAATTTTACAGTTACCTTAATTTATAATAACTTTTTCGTCAACATTCATTTTACGAATCTGTAACGTTTTGTATACTCGCAGTTTAAGCAAGGTTGTGACCAATACAATATTATCACAAAGTATCCTAGTCCATCTGTGCAAAGCTCTGTTTTAGGACATGGGCTGCCAAGGACGTGGGGGAGGAGAGGAGCCGCCATCCTTGCTTTGGCATCAACCGAGCCTACCTTGATGCTTAGGAAGACATAATTTGTCCCTCCGGTTCCAATGCATTTTCCGCTTCGACGCATCGCTAACCCATCAAAACCGCTGAGGCCCCTCCGGAAGTCGGAATACGCTCATCGTGTACGCCGGGAGAGCTAGAGCCGCTGCTTTGATGAGTGTTTCCCGACCCACTTGAGAAAAATAGTCGACCCTTCCACGCCGCGAGTCTCGACCAAACTCTATTGCGGACGGCCTCGAAAGATTGTATCTTGGACGAACCGCTGCAAGCCTAGGTACTGCACTGGAGTAGAGATGCTACTAATACCCACCCAATGGTTGACTTTTGAAAATTAATAATTTGGCTCGTGCTGAAGAATAGATATCGATGATGTTGCCAATCGTAGAGACGTTGCGCAGTGTGGCTCGGCAGAAGAGAAGCGTATCGTCCGCGAAGAACAAGTGGCTCATGCTGCCCCCAAGTCGCACCATGATATGAATATTTGAAGTCACTTTCATTTGAATTTGGTAATATTTAATAATATAAACCGTTTGATGATTCGGGAAGGATCAATGCTCTGCCATATGAAGCAAAGAACTAAGTTTTTTTATTTATTTATTACTATAATTCAAATAAAACTGGCACCATAGCAGTCCCCTAAGTCATAGAAAGGGTCTCATCTTTCTCCTAGAGTTTTCTTTTTTCTTTTTCAAATATTATTAGGATTAATTCCGTTTTTACCCCCTGGACTCGTACCATAATTTCTATTATTCTCTCTCTATCTCCTTTCTTCTTCTTCTTCTTCTTCTTTTCTTCTCTGCTCCTCCACGTAGTCACAAATCAGAAGTCCTTCTCAAACATCACAAACGGTTGGCAGAGAAATGAGAGATTTCGTACTTCTCGTCTCCTCTTCCTCTTCCTCTTCTCCTTCCATTTCTCCCTCTCCAAACCCTAACCCTAGCCCTAGCCCTAACCGCCATTGCCGATCTTCCTCCAAGTCCGCCAAGCTCTCCTCATCCTCCTCTCTCTCCGCCGTGGCTTCCAGATCGCCGCCTCTCTCCACACTCAGGTTCGACTCTTCCTCTTCGTCTTCGAAGTCTCGCCTCCGCTATTTCGCCGATTTCGCGCTCAGGCTCGCCCGCGACGGGAAGCTCGAGGACTTCGCGATGATCCTCGAGAGCCTGATCGTCTCCGGCGCCGACGCCTCGCGCCTCTCCGCCGCGCTGAGGTCGGAGTTCGCCGAGAAAGGACTTTCGAAGCTCGTTCGCGGCGGAGAGGTCAGGGGATTCGCGGCGGTGATCGGGAAGCTCGACGAGCTCGGATTCTCTCTCACGGAGATCTTCGGCGGATCCGCGAAGGAGGTCTTGAGGAAAGAGTGTCGCTGGATTTTGAAGTCTGAGCTTCTCGAGGAGTTTGTTGAGCTTGTTGAGGTCCTTGCAGGTAAAAAGATAACTCCTTTTTTTGATGCCCTCAGAGCTCTACCCCGGCTACTTCTCCGGTGTTCAGGTTTCGGCTCTTCCCGAAAAGGCATGTTCTGTCCTCCGAAAACTAGAGATACTTGAATTGGAGTACTCCGGCGATAATTCTAATCCTCTCGGTGAGGGTTTCGGGTTTGTGCCGAGGAACGTGGTTTTTTCCAGGAGTCGGTGCAGAGTGTTCGTGTGTGTTAGAGAGAGACGCCATTGGAGAGAAATCTCGGAGCTCCGACTGAGAGAAAGAGAGAGAGAGAGAGAAAACCAAAGAGACTGAGAGAACCAAATTAAATAATATTCTTCATGAATGTGAAGCAGGAAACACAACCACGCTGAACCAGAAAAAAAAATGCAGAGAAGAAAAGAAGAAGAAGAAGAAGAAGAAAGGAGAGAGAGAGAGAGAGAGAGAGAGAGAGAGAGAGAGAGAGAGAGAGAATAATAGAAATTATTTAATTATTTAATCTGATAATAATATTTTAATATTAAAAGTATTTAGAATAATAGAAAATATTGTCACGTCATCAAAATGTTAAACTTAACGTCCAAATACTGACGGAAGTGCCAACTTGTAACACGTGTCTAAGTTCTGAGATGAGTTCTGCAACAATCCCGAGTCCAGGGGGTAAAATGAAATCGGGGTACGAGTCCAGGGGGTAAAAACGGAATTAATTCATATTATTACACCCATATTTATTTGGAACTTTATAAGCAGAAAAGACGGTAAGCCAACGTACTATCCCCTGGTTTTCATTATTGTGGTGTCTCCTCGCTTGCTATCTCTAGGCCATTACCTGCAAGCATTAATCAACAAATGTCACACTATACCAGATAAATTATAATTGGATACATATGAGAGAGAGAGAGAGAGAGAGAGAGAGAGAGAGAGAGAGAGAGAGAATCACCATCGGGATCAAAGAAGAATATTTGCTTGACTTTCCGGTCAGGAAGGGGTATAGAACTGGAAAAAACCTCGATATCCTTTTCCTGAAATCAACCATTATTCCTCTCATGAACGATAGATAGTAAAAATAACATAAGCCTAGAGCTTTTCTCAAGTTGATACGATCTTTTTTTTTCTTTTTTCATTTCGTTTGCATATTTGCATTATTTTTCTTTAGCCCTGGTGTCGCTGATGATATACTTAAATTTTGCCGAGCTGATTCTCGTTAAGTGGAGAAAGCGAAGGAATGTCACAAAAAGTGAGTATTTTGCTTTTCTAGAAATTGCAGCCCCGATTGTGGAGGGTCATCTCTACCGAGCTCCAAATGAGACAACTGTCGGACAAGGCCAATGACAATGTTATATTTAGTGTTATGGCATTTGTCAACCTTAGAGCAACTACAGGGGCCTCGGGATCAGATTGCTCTAGGATATTAACAAGACGCTCCTATAGAAATTGGGTTGGATCATTAATTAGGGGGCAAAAAAGAAAACACTAGGAAAAAGAAATAAAAAAATTCTATGTTCTGTTTCGGAGTCATGGAAAATGAAAAAGGTAAGGAGTGGAAAACGAAAAAATAGGCAAACACGAGCCACGCATCATAAATTTGGATGGATTCTTTTCTCCACCCAATTTTTCGTACAACTTAGAATCCACCCTTTAGTTGAACATTTATTCTCCTACTTTCCCTCATATTTTTCTTTTCTTTTTATTTTCCATGCATCCAAACAATTCAATACGGATTCCAATGTTATTCCCCTCCTATTTTTTGGGTTATGAATGAAGCCTACTTTCCCTCATAATTGTACAAGTGTATTTCAATCATCAAAGATCAGATGGTGGGAGATAAGTTCTCGGCTTTAAAACTAGCTCTACAGAAAA
This sequence comes from Urtica dioica subsp. dioica, assembly GCF_054948205.1. Taxonomy (NCBI): domain Eukaryota; kingdom Viridiplantae; phylum Streptophyta; class Magnoliopsida; order Rosales; family Urticaceae; genus Urtica; species Urtica dioica. The sequence goes on from NC_142761.1 coordinate 5,175,103, forward strand.
CGGTTGTTGGATCATACACATCACTTGCGTTACACGTCAGCGCCGTTGAACGTATATAAATAGGATTTGAATGTAATCTAACTAATGTACTGAGTCGTAACTATTATATGAGATATTGTGACAAATAGAGTTCGATAAAACACGAAAGAAAAACATTTCATTGTAACTTTGACGATTGAAAGTTGTCTCAAGGATAAATCCGGTGTATCTTTTAATATTTTCTTCAATTCTTGTATATTGCGTATTATTTGATCTGTTGCTTGCACTGCAAGGTACTTGCAGAGAAAGAACAAGGCTGTTTCATAACAACTCGTGGATCAACTCGACTCGAAGCCTCCAAGACGACCCAACAGGGCTAGAGGTTTCTGATCTCCATGGAAACCGCCACTGAGATCCTATTCCTCCCAAGCCCTTACGAAGATACGATAGTGTGGAAATGTATGTCAACGGATCAATTTTTTTCCATCCAAAAGAAGAAATATCCGCCTTTAATTATCGCTTGCGACATTGTTCCAGAAAGCCCAAGGCGATAACTTTTCGGAGTGTCACTTCTCTAGAGTTGCATGGTCTTGTAGCTAACCCGAGAATTGAATAGAATCAACGAGAGACTTTGTTTCGGCTGGGTAAAGATATCCGTAATCTAATTGGGATCCTTTTCTTGGTTTCCAAATCCTGCTAGGGAACTTCTTTATTCGGAGTTAAGTAGTTGAATTAACTAAATTTTTTCTGATCATTGTTGTTTTTGTGAGGATTGTTTTCAGACTCGTTTTAGTTTTATTGGTTTGTTGAGTTAGTTAACGGTGGCTCTTTTGTAAATAGAGTTATTATGCCTTGGTTTATAAAAGGCAGGCTCTATAACACTGTATAACGGTAATGTAACAAACAAGTTGGGTAGGGAAACACGATAGAATTAGGCGTGGGAAACACGAGTGAATTGAGAGGAATTGGTCGAGATTCAAGTCGATCAATTGGTGTGATTCAAGGACAACAAACACTTTGTATTTCCTGTAATCGATCTTGGCATAGTGGAGAAGGCAGGAGTAGATCATTTGATCGAACCTGGGTAAATCGTTGGTGTTTGTGTGTGTGTGTTTGATTCTTCGCTTGTCTTGGTGATTCTCGTCTTTGCAAGTTTTTTTAATTCCGCAATCGAACAAGGTTTTGGTTCACAATTGGTATCAGAGCCATCAAGTTGCAGAGATGGGTTTCGCGAAAGTTGAAATCGAACGATTCGACGGGAAAGGCGATTTCGCGCTGTGGAGGCAAAGAATGAGGGCGATTCTTGTTCAGATGAAGGTCGTGAAGGCTTTGTCGAAGGAATCCGATTTGCCGAGCACCATGACCGCCGAAGAAAAAGCCGATCTCCAAGAACTCGCCTACAGCACGATCGTCTTGCACTTAGGAGACAAGGTCCTGAGAGAAGTAGCCAAAGAAAAGACTGCTGCTGGGATTTGGCTAAAGCTGGAGAGTCTCTACATGACGAAGACCCTTACAAACAGGATTTTTCTGAAAGGACGTTTGTTTGGGTTCATGATGGGCGAGGACAAACCAGTCGACGACTATCTTGATGACTTTGCCAAGATAATCATTGACCTAGAGAATATCGGCGTGAAGGTGGAGGATGAGGACCAAGCCGTCATGATCCTCAATTCTCTTCCAAAGAGTTATCAGAACTTCGTTGAAACGATGAAGTATGCAAGGGAATCTCTGAGTCTTGAAGAGGTTCTTGCTGCACTGAAATCAAAGGCTATCGAGAATAAGGCCTCGGAGATAGCTGAAGGACTTATGGCACGTGGGAGATCTGAGAAAAGAGATAACCAGAAAGGAAAACACAAGTCCAAGAACAAGTCTAAAACTCCATCGAAAGACAATGAAAACAGTAAAGATTCCAAAGTCTTTAAGTGTTTCAACTGTCACAAAGAGGGACACTTCAAGAGAGACTGCCCTGAGAAGAAAGCAAGCAACAAAGACAAGTCCAAAGGACATGCCTCGGTGGCAGAACAGGGATATGAAAGCTCAGACACAGGCTATGAGAGTGCAGAGGTCCTAGCTGTCACTGAAAGAAACCCAAGCCTGGAGTGGATAATGGACAGTGGCTGTACGTTCCATATGACACCAGACAAGTCTTGCTTTGAGGTCCTTGATGAGAAGACCAGGGGGGTTGTTCTTCTGGGAAACAACAAGGCTTGCAAGGTAGAAGGCAAAGGTAGTGTGAGGATCAGAATGTTTGATGGACAAGAAAGGCTAATGACTGAAGTAAGGTATGTGCCAGAACTTAAGAGAAATTTAATCTCTCTAGGCTACCTTGACAAACTTGGTTATTCTTTTAAGTCTGAGAATGGAGTCCTTAGGGTGTCTAAAGGATCTCTTGTTGTTCTGAAAGGATCCCTAACAAATGGCTTGTACACTCTAGTTGGAGAAACTGTAAAATTGTCTGCTTGTATTTCTGAGTCTGCTTTAGATAAGACAACCCTGTGGCATCAAAGACTAGGGCATGTGAGTGAAGTTGGCTTATCAGAATTGAAGAAACAGGGCTGTTTTGGAAAAGATTTGGTTGGGAAAATAGGCTTCTGTGAAAACTGTGTTCTGGGAAAAGCCAGCAGGGTCAAATTTGGCAGGTCAGTACACAGGACTCAGGGGATTCTTGACTACATACACTCCGATCTATGGGGTCCAACCAAGACTAAATCACATGGCGGGAAGAGATACTTCATGACCCTAATAGATGATTTCTCAAGGCGTGTGTGGGTGTATTTCTTGACACACAAGAATGAGGCTCTAAAGGCCTTTACAGATTGGAAAATCTTGGTTGAGAATCAGACTGGCAGAAAAGTCAAGAGACTCAGGACTGACAATGGCCTGGAATATCTTGACAAAGATTTCCTGAAATTGTGCAAAGACTCAGGGATTTCAAAGCATCACACTGTTCCTGGAACTCCACAGCAAAATGGTTTGGCTGAGAGATATAACAGAACCATTTTGGAACGTGTAAGGTGTATGCTCATTCAAGCAGGACTACCAAAAACCTTCTGGGCAGAGGCAGTGCAAACTGCATGCTATTTGATCAACAGGTGCCCTTCAACAGCCATTGAGTGCAAAACTCCAATGCAGATCTGGTCAGAAAGTCCAGTTGATTACAGCCTGCTCAGAGTCTTTGGTTGCTCAGCATACGCTCATGTGAAACAGGAGAAGCTTGAAGCAAGAGCTCTGAAATGTGTGTTCATAGGTTACCCTGAAGGGGTTAAAGGCTTCAAGCTGTGGTGCTTGGAAGATGGACACAAAAAGTCCCTGATTTCCAGAGATGTGACTTTCAATGAAAGTGAATTTCCATTCAAGAAAACTGATGGTCAACAGAAACAAGTCTCAGAAAACTCTGAGGGATCAAGAGACATGAGAGTTGAGGTGGAGCTTGGAGAGTCCAGCAGAAGTCAATCAGAGCTACCAGAAGATAATGTTGAACCTGTTGCTGAGGCTGAGCAGGACTACACTCTTGTGAGAGACAGACAAAGAAGAGTGGCCAAAGCCCCGGTCAGGTATGGTTTTGAAGATCTTGTTGCTTTTGCCTTTAATGTTGCAGAAGATATCACTGAAGAGACAGAGCCAAGATCTTACCAAGAGGCAATGAGGTCAAAGGAAAGTGATCTTTGGTTCAGTGCTATGGAAGAAGAGATCACATCCTTGGACAAAAACAACACCTGGAGGCTGGTTGACAGACCAAAGAACCAGAGGTTAGTTGGTTCCAAATGGGTGTTTAAGAAGAAAGAGGGGATTGGAAATGTGGAAAAACCCAGGTACAAGGCCAGGTTAGTGGCAAAGGGTTTTACACAACAAGAGGGAATAGATTTTAATGAGATATATTCACCAGTTGTGAAACACAGATCCATCAGAATTATTTTGTCTCTAGTAGCTCAAAAAAATTTGGAGTTAGAGCAACTAGACGTCAAAACAGCCTTTTTACACGGTGACTTGGACGAGGTCATATACATGAGACAACCTGAGGGTTTTGTAGTTGGTGACAAGGATCAGAAAGTTTGTTTGCTACAGAGATCTCTCTATGGTCTTAAACAGTCACCACGCCAGTGGTACATGAAATTTGATGATTTCATGTTGAAAAATGGTTTCACAAGATCAAACTATGACTGGTGTGTGTACACTAAGGAGCTGAAGTCCGAGTGCTTGATATACTTGCTCTTGTACGTGGATGATATGTTGATTGCATGTCAAGACAGGACTGAGATAGAAATCTTGAAGAAGCAGTTAAACAAGGCCTTTGAAATGAAAGACTTGGGGCCAGCTCAGAAAATACTTGGGATGGAGATTCAGCGAGACAGGAAAAAGGGAAGTCTTTTTCTTTGCCAAACTCAGTACTTGACCAAGGTTATTGACAGGTTTGGCATGAGTGACTGTAAGACAGTCTTGACCCCTCTTGCAAGTCATTTCAGGCTTAGCTCAGAACAGCAGCCAGAAACAGCAGAGGAGAAAGAGGAGATGAGCTCTATCCCTTACTCATCTGCAGTGGGATGTTTGATGTACGCCATGGTGTGCACAAGGCCAGATTTGGCGCATGCTGTGAGTGTGATCAGCAGGTTCATGGCAAATCCGGGCAAAGAACATTGGAAAGCTGTGAAGTGGGTGCTGAGGTATGTGAAGGGTTCGCTGACCAGGGGTCTAAGCTATGGTGGAGCTGAGTCAGATAGTGAAGTGGCTACTGGTTTTGTGGACTCCGACTATGCAGGTAGTGTGGACACGAGAAAGTCACAAACGGGGTATACTTTCACAGTGTTTGGAACTGCAGTTAGTTGGAAGGCATGTCTGCAAAAGGTGGTGACATTGTCCACAACTGAGGCCGAGTTTATGGCTGTAACAGAAGCTGTTAAAGAGGCGTTGTGGATGAGAGGTGTTCTGGCAGAATTGGGTTTGAAACAAGAAAAAATAACTGTGTTTTGTGACAGCCAAGGAGCCATTCATCTGTCAAAACATCAGGTATTTCACGAGCGCTCAAAGCACATCGACGTGAGGCTGCACTTTGTTCGTGATGTGGTGAGTGAGGGCTTGGTAAGCATTCAGAAGATTGGAACTGAAGACAATCCAGCTGATATGTTGACCAAGGCAGTTCCGTGGGAGAAGTTTGATCATTGCTTGGAGCTGATCAAACTGGTGAAGAACAACTGAAGAATGAAGACCTCCACTAGCTGAGTTTGAGTCATGAAATCAAGGTGGAGATTGTGAGGATTGTTTTCAGACTCGTTTTAGTTTTATTGGTTTGTTGAGTTAGTTAACGGTGGCTCTTTTGTAAATAGAGTTATTATGCCTTGGTTTATAAAAGGCAGGCTCTATAACACTGTATAACGGTAATGTAACAAACAAGTTGGGTAGGGAAACACGATAGAATTAGGCGTGGGAAACACGAGTGAATTGAGAGGAATTGGTCGAGATTCAAGTCGATCAATTGGTGTGATTCAAGGACAACAAACACTTTGTATTTCCTGTAATCGATCTTGGCATAGTGGAGAAGGCAGGAGTAGATCATTTGATCGAACCTGGGTAAATCGTTGGTGTTTGTGTGTGTGTGTTTGATTCTTCGCTTGTCTTGGTGATTCTCGTCTTTGCAAGTTTTTTTAATTCCGCAATCGAACAAGGTTTTGGTTCACAGTTTTCCTTCTTCCTTCTTTGTTCTTCCTCTAATTACTCATTTTAGTTTGAATATTTTTCAGCTATGCCCTACAAAAAACATTCAAACAAATAATAACTTAAAAGAGTTAAAAAGAAGAGTTTGTTGCCTTGAGTTTGTGGAGAATGGAGTCGAAATTGGAGACGGAGAAGGCGATGTGATGGCCTCTGGGTAAATGGGTCGGGTCGGCCACAGCTGACGTGGCACTCCAGGGACCTTCTGGAAGCTTCGTCGCCGGATTCCTCTCGATCAAATGGAGCTGAAACGACGCCGTTGGAAGGTTAAGCCATATCACCTTGAAATCCCCGAATCTCGCCTTCTCTTCCATCTCCTCAAACCCAAATATCTTCAAACCACACGCAGAAAATAAATGGATCATATTATTTACAAAGATATATAACGACTTTGTTTAGTTTCGGTATAGCGATAATTGAAGTAAAAACCTCTTTGTAAAACTGGGCGAGTCTCGTGATGTCCGATGACTCTCTGGCGATGTGGCTCACCGCAACTACTTTCGCAATCGACATCGTTTATGACTCTTGTGTCTCCCTTTTTTTTTTTTTTTTTTTTTTAACAGATTTGATTTGAAAATATATAAAGATATTTTTTTCGCGTCTGTTTTGTTGCTTTCTATCTATCCAAACACGTGGGTTTTTTGTCGGTTGGTTTTACAGTTTTGTTATATATTCACTTTTAGAATAAGACGAGTAAAAATACCCGCGCGTTGCTACGGGAGTTCATCTTTTTCACAGTAAATAAATTAAATAAATAATAAAATGATAACGCACATAAAAAATTAGCTGTAACTTTTATATCCAGTTATCTACGTATAAAAGAGGTTTACAATAAAAACATTACGATATTAATACATATACACATGTCAAGGCAACAAAAAAATTTAGCTAAATTGCCTTGAGAAGAGTTTTACTTTTGATAGTTAAATTGTCTAAACTTTTATATCGTAAATTGAATCAATATAGCTAGCATTAGTATGATAAATGACGATTTGAATTTCCAAAAATATTAAAATTTAGTGTCCGAACTAATACAATACCTTTTTATTTATTTATTTATCATATATCTAAATATATTTGTTTTAACATATAATACCATCAGTAACTCGATATGATAAATTAATCCATTCAAACAACATGTCAAAGGAAAAATACAATTACATACATAATTTATATGAAATTTTTGGCAATGGGTAGACATTCAGTTAAGACAGAAAAATAAAATTATATAACACACTATAAGGTATTAAGATAGGATTATCTTGGAGTATAGCCTAAACATGTTCATCAAATTGGATTAAGGGCAACCTACAGACATTGACCTTTATATAAACAAAATAAAACTCTTAGTCACTATTTATGATATAATGATTTGTGTGTATATTTCTGAAAAAATATATTATAATTGTTCAATTATAAATATAGACACTCTACCAAAAAATAAAACTCTTAGTCACTATTTATGATATAATGATTTGTGTGTATATTTCTCAAAAAGGATATTATAATTGTTCAATTATAAATATAGACACTATCAAAATAGTCAAATCATTGAAACGTTAAAATTTCAAATTTTCCGGCGCTTAAATTTTTTTATTAAATTAGATAGGAGTTGTTATTACGCTCCATAATGACAAATGATGAATATATAGTTGGTATATATCGTATCTACTTATAAACCGCTTCCCGGTACCAAAAGAGTATGTAGACAGTATATAGCTTTTTTAGTCTAAAAAAATCACAGACATGTCGTCACAATTTAGTATTTATTTAATTAAAAATATGTCTATTGATAAACTCTTCAATATTTCTATTTGCATATTGTTTATTTGGATCTTGTCTAATGTCTAGGGTCATTATTTATAAATACTTACTATTTGAAAAACTGATAAATATTATTTTCAATTGTATTATTTTATAAAATAGTCTTCGGTAAACATTATCTTCGTAAATATTTGTAGGTAAAACTACTCATTTGGTAGTTGGTATCTCAGTATAAATATTAGTAGCGTACTTAGTTTTTTTTTTTGTTTTTTTGGTAGCGATTATACTATTATGTGTATAGGTGCCAGTTTTGTTAATTTGAATTTTTTAATTAAAAAAAATTAGCTAACGATTTCGATAATCATTTTGGAAGGTTAACTTAGATAAACCGATTTTTTAATATTCAAGCAAAAAAAATTATTATTGCATATATTTTTGAACTCAAATTAATCTTAACTACTGAGTATGTTTTAAATTAGTTAGTGACTTGTTAATAAATTAATAAGCTTATAACAAATATTTATATGTAGCTATGAACACAATTATTAGATGGAAATAATTTTGGTCAACTTAATATTAAAATCACCTATATCACATTATTACCTTTAAAAAAAATCTGGTATCATACTCGGCTGAATTTAATTGACTAATTTTGATTAAATAATAAATTTATTATGCATTTAACTAAAGTTTTCATCTCTAATTAAGTGTCTTTCAGTAAAAACATAACAGTACTTACTTTTATGTATTTTGTTTGCAAAAGTATGTAAATTCTTTACTCATCGTCGATTTTCAAAGTTTGATTGTAAAATAATTTTTTTTTGTTTAATATTGGTAATTTATGTCTTGTGAAAGAAAATACCACAAAATAATATATTTAAAAAGGAACAAAATAAAAATAATAAAAATGCATAAGACAAAAAAAAATAATAATAAAAAAATAAAAAAAACAACATGCGTAGGTGGACGAAAGAAATAATGGCAATAATGTAATAATGAGCTTACACGAAGTTTAAGATTTTTTTAGTGGACAATATAAATACTGTAGAAACTACAGTAATAATGCACCCCCAATTAGTTATATAGGATAATGTTCTTTATTATTATTTTAGGCAAATTCTGATAAGAGATTGAATATCTAACATATATTGAATTATTGATACAAATTTCTTATAGGTAGGAATAAGAATAAGGCACATTAAGACTAGGGATGGCAACGGGTACGGGTAAAGCCGGGTACACCTATTCCGTTACCCGTACCCGTTATAATTTTTTACCCGTTACCCGGACCCGTTTACCCGGATTTTGAGACGGGCCGGGTAACGGGGATACCCGCCGGGTAAGCGGGTTAAAAATATTGGACCCGTTACCCGTTTACCCGGTTAAAAAAAAAAGTAGCGGGTCGGGTAGACCCGCTTACCCGTTTATAAAATAAAAATTCATCAACAATATAAAGTTTAAAAATAATAAAATTTAAATGAAAAATATCAAAGATCTATTACAATATAAAGAACATTAAAATTCAAAATAAAGAAATACAAAATACAAAAGAAGTCTTCATTGCAAATTGATCATCTTCATTGTAAATTTGGTCATCTTCATTGCAACGCTATCATCTTCATTGCAACTTATAAAAATTTATTATCTTTTTAAATATTTAAAAGTTAACGGGTCGGGTCCCGGGTAACCGGGTACGGGATGACTATTCTGTTACCCGTCCCCTGACCCGTTAAAACCTTAACGGGTATTACCCGTTTACCCAAAAAGAATGGGTATTACCCGACCCAAATAAATCGGGTAACGGGCCGGAACGCGGGTAACGGGTCAAATTGCCATCCCTAATTAAGACCGGAGGTAGTAATAATTCGTCACTATTGTGAAGAATGGTGCAATGCCACATCAGCATCGACATGTCTGCATTAGCATCGTCTGCAGAAGTTAGTTATAACTGCCGAGGGGAAGTTTGCGCGACACGTCAGCACCGGATTGTCTTTAAATATCTTGTAATCGCTTGCGTTAGTCAAGGTAATTCATTTTCAACTGTATGTTCATGAGATTAGAGTGGAGAGAGAGAGAGAGAGAGAGAGAGAGACACTGAGAATCACAAGCAAGAGTTTGGTGATCTAGAGTGTTTGTTCTCGGAAAGTCTTGACGGTTTGTTCGAGTGTTCTTCGTGTAATCTTCGATCGAGTATAGTGGAAGCAAAAATAGGGAATCTCATCCCTAACTGGATTAGGATTCAATTTGAATCTGAACTAGGATAAAATTAGTTTTGTTCTTCTCGTTTATTCGTTTGTTCATCATTTCTTGTGTCACACGCTAATTATGCGTGTGTGCCTTAAGTCAATTTTTGGTTTCCTGGCTTGAATCTTAGGGGTTTTTTCAACAACTATCATCGAATAAAAGTTTCGTTTAAGGTCTACGGACTACCCAGTAATTAACTTCTTAATCACAGTAGAAGCAAAAATGATAATATACTTGTACACATTTTGGAGAAAAAAGTTGAGCACGTTAAAACTCGAACAGATTAACGGCTCCTCAACATTAGCATAAAAAATTACGGACGAATCTGTACAATCGAAATTTATTCATTGAAACTAAACTCCTTATTTGGTCTCTCGACAAAACTCTAATAGTACAACTACATCCAGACACTAAAAATCAACTAATCTTACTTCAGTCCTTAAGAAAAAAAAGTTATTGTCGAAGTTCAGCTCGTCGTTTCAGTTCGTCTTCTCTTCAGTTCGTCATTCTCGCCTGTTAGTTCAAGCTGGTACGACTTTGAAATCACCACCAACATTGAGACTTTATTATCGAAAGTTGTGTATATTTATTCTGTCTTTTCCAGTGTAATCAGTTGAAAATATCCTCATTTATTCCCCCTATAACGTATAAGTTGCCTATTGTTGACGAGTTCAAAAGTGGCATTTATTTGAAGTTAACTAGTTCGTTCACCCCAAAGAGGAAAACCAAAGTATCCTCACATTCACTCCGTGAGTTCTATTGCAAAAAACTTTCTATATATTAGTTTGTAAATCTGCATGTCTAGAAATTCATTTCGGATAATTGAAATTTTCCAAACCGTTTCATTCTCGAATAATAAAAAATATTTACGTCAAAATAATAAATGCCAAGAATAGCCTTTCGTAATCGAGAACTTTTCTTCTGCAACGCTTGACGCTAAACAAGTTTGAACTAATTCAATCCTACCTCCACAAACTTCCTTGCTTTGAATTAATTATTCCTTGCTATACAACAAATCAAATTAAACTATCAGAAAATTAGGAAAATAACCAACTTAAACGTTTGACATTGCTAAATAGCCAACGTTTGATAAATCTTAGGTAAATAACCGTAAATAATGACGTGACCTAATATATGGGGGTGACTATTTATCTAAGGTTTACGTCCGTAAATACATGAAAATGGCTATTTACCTAAGATTTACCAAACTTTGGCTATTTAGCAATATCAAACGTTTAAGTTTGTTATTTTCCTAATTGATCCTTGAACTATTTAGTATTGAATAATTGGATTGACAAAACAAATTAGAGCTTAAAAACCCCCAAGTTTCGATTGTTTCGTCACCAATAATCATTGCAAGAGCAAACACCATCTTTAAACCGGTGAAACCTATTGTTATCCCTGACGACGATTTCCCTCTGAAGGATTCCCGAGACGAGCTTCATGACGACGTGGCAATCCCCGCAGATTCGGAGGTTCTTGGTGATGCGAACGGGGGCCGAGGGAGGGAGCGAAACGAGGCCAAAAGCGAGAGCGATCTTCTCGCTATGCTCCCAAAGCTCCGACGCCTTTTCTTCCTCCGACACGTCAAACAGAGCGAAGCCCGTGTCGGGGACGTGGCCCGCCCCCTCCGCGGCCCTCCGCAGCTCCGACAGCTTCGCTCGGATCTCCGCGTTCCTCTCGTGGGACCCGTCTTTGGCCTGGAAAGCGTGGACCGTGTTCTTCACCGATATCCAGCTGTACCCCGCGTTTTTCTTTATCCCGACCTCTTTCATTCCCTTCCTCACTACATTAGCCTCTTCCCATCTGTGATTCATTGATTGAACATTTTCAGTGTTTTGTATTTGGTTGATTTGTTGTGAGTTAAAGAGTAACTATGTTCAAGAGACACAGCAGGTTATGGATCAATTTAAAAATAAAAAATTATATTATGTGACAATAGTTTGTAGATTAAACTATAGGAAATGTAACATAATTTAGGATTTCAAGAGACTTGGAAACTAAGTGTTACACTATGCTAATTCGTTCCTCCTCAAGGACTGGGCTCTATGAGAGCCACTGAATGTAGTATTATTATTTTTTTTTTTCTTGTCTAAAATGTATATGGATTTTTCCTATTCGCCAACTTAGATGATGTTTTTTCTTTCATCCTTCTTACGAATTGTTAAATTGAATTTACTATTTTTCATATTTTGTTTTATTAGAGGCAGGTTGAGACCATGGAGTATATGCCCCTGAATTTTAAATTTTTTTGTTTTTTAGCCTAAAATGATATGATTTTTTATATTCACCTTATTTGTAAAAAAAAAAAAAATTCTTACACACTCCTAAATTACGTTTAAAATTTTATATATTTTTATCAAATACCCCCCCATCAATTTTATGTAATATATACCCCTCCTGAATAAAAATTCTCCCTAAATGATTTTTTTTTCCTTTCCATAATTCTATTTATATACATAGCTAATTCAATAGTATTATTTCCCTTTGTCCTCCAAAATTAGATAATTGACAATGTTATACCTGCCGGAAGAAGCAAGCATATTGGAGAGCAGAACGTGATTGCCAGAGTCTTTGGGGTCAAGCCTGAAGAGATTCTCCGCCGCGATCTTCCCGATCTCCGGGCACTTCCGATGCATTTTACACGCCCCGAGAAGAGCTCCCCAAATCGAGATCGTCCCCGGAAACGGCATCTTCTTAGCAAACTCGTAAGCCCGGCCCACAAACCCGGCCCGGCCCATGAGATCGACCACACACGCATAGTGCTCCGGCCCCGGCTCGATCCCATACTTACGCTCCATCGACTCGAAAATCTCGACCCCTTTTTCCACCGCCCCGGCTCTGCCAAGGGCCGAGAGAAGGGACACGAAAGTCACGTGATTCGGGTCTTTCATCGACTCGAAGATCTCGAGGGCTTTCTCGGCGCTGCCGAGGTGGGCGTGGGCGCTCAGAATCGCGTTCGTTATGATCGGGTTTTTCTCGGGAGTTTCAGCGAAGACTCGCTCGGCTTCTGCGACGTTCCCGCATTTCCCGTACATGTCGACGAGAGAACCGGCGACGAAGACGTTCGAGGCGGAGCCGGAACGGGCCGCGAGGGCGTGGACGGACCGGCCCAGATCGAGGCCCGATAGGCCCGCGATGGCGCTGAGAACCGCCGAGATCATGAACCCGTTTGGCTTAAACCCTTCTCTCCTTGCCCGGAGGAATATTTCGCAAGCCCTCTCGTCGCGGTCGGTTCGGACCAGTGCGGCGATCATCGAGCACCACGACACGTCGTTCCGAAATGGGGTTCGGTCGAAGACTTTCTCGGAAGACTCGGCGTCGTTGCATTTCCCGTAGAAGTCGACGAGGCCGTTGCAGACAGCAGTGTCGAAGCCGAGGCCGGAGATGATCGCGAAGCTGTGGCATTGCCGGCCGAGGATCGAGTCCGACGTGTCGGAACAGGCGTTGAGAAACGCGCAGATTCCGATCCGGTCGGGCTCGCCGCCGGTGGAGACGAACTCGACGAACTTCGAGAGCGCGTCCTTGGGACGCGCTCTAAGTACGGAGTTCGATATGTACGCGTTCCAGGAACAGTTATTTCTGACGGGCATTTCGTCGAACAGCTTACGTGCGTCGTCCCACAGGTCGGTCTTCGCGTACATGTCAAACGCTCCGCAACCGACGAAGACGCTGTGAATCTCTCCGAGCTTGACGGCGACGGCGTGGATTTGCCGTCCGGCGAACGGGGAGTTAACGGAGGCCGTGGCTTTGAACGCGCACGGGAGAGTGAAGTCGTTTGGAACGACGTTTTCTCGGAGCATTTCGGCGAAGTCTGCCAGCGCGGCGGAGAAACGGCCGTTTTGTACGGACCCAGCGATGAGGGAGGTCCACGTCACCACGGAGCGAGTCGGGGCGAGTGAGAGGACGAGTCGGGCCGAGTCGGGCCTGTCGAGCTTGGCGTACATGTTGATTAGGTGGTTGGAGAGGAAATCCGGGAGAGGGAACTCGAAGGCTTTGACGATGTGGGCGTGGATGACTCGGCCGAGTCGTGGCGAGCGGGCTGACACGGCTGAGTCGACCAGGTGAGCGAGCGAGTTCGTGGTTAGGAACGGCATTGGAGCGAGCCGGGTTGAGTTGAGTCATGGCTCAGGGAAAGCGATTCTGATGTTTAAGAAGCATGAATTTGTAGTTTTTCGATCGGACTAAGGAATCAGATAATGTCGGACTTCAGATTGGGTTTTATTTCTCCGCGGTCATGGTGAGTTCTATACGTGTATGCAACATTACAAAAACTTCTTTTTTTATGCTTTATTTTTTCTTTTTGCTATTTTTTTCTGTTATCTTTTACTCAAACTTAAGTTCTAGTTGGACAGGAACTTAGTCTAGTTTAGAATCATCCTGGCTTCTCGGTACGGAAGCACACGGAAGGACGGGCTTCCGAGACTGTCTGGGCGTCTACGGAAATTCCGAGTTCCGTGTGGCACGGAAATGGCAACTTGATTTCCGTGGAGCGACGGAAGTGATGGTAGGGGATCGAAGGAAGAGGACGGAAGGCTGGGACTGCAGCCGCCTGCACAGGTTTGTTATTATTATTTTTTTTTTTTGCCTGCACAGGTTTGTTAATTTTTTTTTTTTTTTTTTTTTTAAGTCTGGGCCGTTGGATGTAAAATCCAACGGCCAAGACTTGGTCTGCCATTAACGATCCTGGTTCAGAGGTTGGAAGCTCGTCCTTCCGATAAGCTCAACCTCGGATGACGGAAATCCGAGTTCCGTGAGCACGGAAGTACCGTCTTGAAGGCTCAGAAATTTTCCGGCCGTTTTGCCTCGGAAAGGCTCGCTGTTGGACACGGTTGTGCCGATACCGTCCGATAGCCAGGATGAGTTTAGAACAAGTCACATATAAGGTATAATAACAAATCATAAAAAGTAATATGTTTTATTAATAGCACAAATAATCAACAGTGTTATCAGCGCGTCAACGATGTGTAATAAACAATAAATCCCACATTTTTCATAGTAAAAAAGAAGCTGTCACGTCACCGCTGATACCCCGATTAATGCAACCTCAAATGCTTTAATTGTTGATTATAAGTATTGAGCGAAAGGTTACACCTATGCTTGTGAAGTTGCTCCTTTTAAATTTTAATGCAAATGTTAGTAAAAATACTATTGTAAACTGCTGATTGTGTCTTACATTGATACTCCATTTTGACTAGAAAAAAAAGGTATCGAAATGGTTGACTACCATTATTGTTTTATTAAATATCACTTATATGTCATTAATGAGAAATATTTTTCCAAAATAATCTAATGTGAACAACTAAATTATCAATTATAATATTATTAAACTATTGCAACTAGCTCATCTCCCAAAGTTTCAATTAATTAAACAAATAGCTCTATATTTTTATAAATACCGTTATGCTCATGTTCGTAAAAATTAAATTTTTTTTACCATGTTTTGCATTTTTTTCTCGCGGTTAAACAACAATTAAAACAAATCCGTATGCACTTGATTTTCAATTTTCTCCAGTCATTATTATTTCAAATCATCATCTCTTTGTTTTCTTATTTTCGTTTTTCTTTTAATTTCCGAATTCATGAATTCTTTTGATTTAGACTACATAAACAAAAAATTTCTCTTGCAGGCTTATTACATCATCATTTTGAGATGTTCTATTTCGGATTTTTTCTTCTGATTTTCGTAATTAAGTATGATAATTTTCAGCTTTGCATAATAGATTAATTTACTATAAGAGTTTATTTAATTTACTATTCCGATTTTAGTGTTGTTACGAAATTGATATACTGCTTTACATTTATATTGTCTTAACAAAAAATTCCTTTTTCAGGTCCATTACAAACTTAGTTCGAAACGTTTTGGCCCTAGATTTTTATTCTGATTCACGTAATTATGTCTAAAAACTTCCAGGTTTGTATAGTAAATTAATTTATCAGAGAGTTAATTTAATTTACTATTCAGATTTTGGTTTTGTTACCAATTCCGTATATTCTTTCGATTTATATTGTTTAATCGAAAAATTTCTTTTGCACGTTTATTAGAAACTCGGTTCGAATAGTTTTGTGTCTTGATTTTTTTTTATTCTCGTAAACAAGTCTAAAAATTTATAGATTTGTAAAACAAATTATTTATCAGAAGTGTTAATTTAATTTACTATATAGTGAATATTGAAGGGTATTTTTGGAATAGTGTTTTTAGCCAAATTTGTAAGCTATTTTATTAATAAAATAAAATTTGGGCTAAACTTTAAAAAGGAGGATGGTGGATTGGACCTCTCCCTCTATTAATCTTTATATTTTTATTTATTTATTGTTGGATCATATGTAGCATATTTTTGTTTGGAAAAATATTTTAAGTTGTTAAAATTTTATTCAGCAAGTTGTTTAAGCTTTCCGTAACAACTTATTCAAGACATCCGGTACAAAATAGTGATTATGAAGTATTTTATTTTGAAAATGAATTAAATTAAAGTACTTAGGTTTAGAAAGGTACGGCTGCGCGGGTATATTAATAATATGCGTATTTCCCAAAGATAATTTCAAACATGATAGTTGACAAAAAGAAACAAAAAATAAATAATTAATATCTCCAGTATAAATTCCATTACAGTATAATATATACGTATATATAGGAAAAATGTCGGAATCTCTTCTAGAATAACACCAACCGAACTTAGAATGTATTAACAATGTCTTAATTACATTCTCTCTGCTTTTTGAGCGGGTCGAGACTCGAGATAGGACTTGCTCAAAATAAAATTTTCAAAATTACGTAATCATTTTCCAAGTTAAGATCAAGCCAAATTCGGACGGTTATAATGAACGTGAAAAACAGTTCTTACCAAGTAATTAGACCCTTTAAGCCAACTCACCCACATTTTTTTAGTCTCTCTCTCTCTCTCTCTCTCTCTCTCTCTCTAACATTTCTGACCCCTCTCTTCTTCTTCGTATATGTTCACAACAACCTCTTGAAATTAGATTTTTTTTTTTTTTTTTTTTGAAGTTTTCAATTCCATGGAGTCCAAAAACAATAATGGTGTTGCCTCTAGTGCAACGACAAAAACTAGTACCCCTGAATCTGATACTTCTATCAAGACCCTTGAAAACGACATCTCTGAGATTCTGTCTCGGTGGAGAGGCCTCCAAATGGCGGTGGAGAATCTCTGGGGCGGCCAAGATTCCCTCCAGAAATCCCAACAGCTCGCCGATGATATCTTCTCTTGGTTCTCTAAATCCCATTGTACGTGTTCTTTATTTATTTATAACATGTTTTGTTGGTCGTGACATTAATTATTATTATTATTATTATTATTATTGATCTACAGCGTCGCTTTACGCCGAAGACGTGGAAAGCTTGCTCCATGAGAGTATGCTTCTCACTTTCAACACAGAAATAGAAGATGGTAGCATTGAGGAGGTATTTACTTTATTTATTTAATTATTATGTATTTATTATAGATATGTGTTATATATTAATTGATTTATTAATCCAAGCAGGTTGCAGAGGAGTTGATGATTTTGCACGATGAGTTCTTGCACAAATATTAGACAGTTAATTCTCCCTCAGAGTCTCTCTCTCGTCGTGAGCGTGAAGCAGATGTGAAAATAAAGTTGTTTGTGTTACCCTGCAATCCAATTTCTTGGATTTGTAATTTGAATTCATTGATGTTTTTCTATGTAATTCTTTTCTTCGAGCGTGATTTTCGTTTCGCGCGATTTCTTAAAATTTTGCGGGGGTTTTGCTAAACCCCTTATTTAAGATTACATTTCATTTTATGAAATTTTCTATTTTGATGAGTGATGCATTTTTATTTTGGATAACGGCACAAATTATTTCACACGATTTCTAAATTTTGAGGGTCTTGTTAAATCCCTTACTCGACACTATGCTTCATTTTAAGAAAATAATATATGATGTGCAATGCATTTTTGCAATAATGGCGCAACTTATTTCGCGTAAACATTAAATTTTTTAGGGTTTTGATAAACCCTTTATTGAAGACTATATTTGATATTAAGAAAATTTCTATTTTGATGAGAGATGCATTTTTTTTTGTAACGTATCAATTTATTTCGCGCGATTTTTTTAAATGTTGTTGCGTTTTAAATCATTTTACATTTGATGAACGACGTACTTTTGCAGTAATGGCACAATTTGTCTCACGCAAAATTTTAAATTTTGCAGGTTCTATTAAATCCCTTAATTTGGACCATATTTCATTTTAAGACATTATATATTTTGATGAGTGATTCATCTTACTAGGTAAGACATAATTTATTTCACACCATTTTTAAAGGGTACATTAGGTATATAAGTATATTTTCAATTTCAGATTATTATAGCTAACGTTTCGTAAATCTTAGGTAAATGGTCGCACCCATGTATTTACACTCGTAATATGACTAAAATACCCTCTTAAAATTCCCGCTTAAAAATTCTCCAGATTTAAAATTAAATAAAATTTATTCTGTAATTGTGATAAACATGGAAACAAAATCCACCACACACGTTATCCGAAGAATATTTTTTTCATAATTTAAAGAATCAGTCGACTATTCAATTATTATTTTTATTTAGGGTAATTATTTTTATATAATTATTTAAAGGATTTTATAACATTTTGAGACAATTTGACATTGCATATTAACGACTATTTATAGTTATTGAGTTTTATTATTGCATATATTTACAATTATTAACTTGTAATTTACGAATATTTTTTTGCATTTGATATTTTTACACTATTATTTACAACAATTTACAATTTATTACAACTATTTACTTACATTTACAGCTACAAACAGAGGACGCAAAATTCTCTAGAGAGACTCAATATGCCTATGTCGGGAAGATCTGTAATCGATCTCCGCCATTCGTTCGATGGAGGCGTGCCTCTCCTCAATGGACCTATGCCAGGAAAACCGTATCCGACCTTGACCTCGTCGGATCTCGTAATCCTTGCCCTCTATCTCGGTCTTGAAGGATCCCGCAGTCCTCCACCTTAGCCATCTGCCTTTGCCACATTAGATCCCGCAGTCTTTACCTCAATCATATGCCGGGTAGACCATAGGCGGCATCGTCGGATCCGCCAGTCTTCGCCCTCCACCTCAGCCTTCCACCTCGGCCTCGCCAGATTCAGCAGTCCTCATCGGCGTCGACAACTGGTACAACCTCACAATTGTCGCCATAAGAAAAGAAACATCCATTGTAAATCTGCAAAAAAAAAAAAAGAAGATAATAAAACAGAGGCAAAACGAAGAAGAAAGAACAAAAAGAACACACCTAATTCCATGAGTGAAAATCCATCAATTGTGAGCTTGCAACAACGAAATGTCAGAGCTATAAAAACCACTGAAATCCAACTATGGCGGTAAAAAAAAAAAAGAAAAAAAAAACCGACGATAATAAAACAATGGCATAACGAAGAAGAAATAACAAAAAGAACACACCTAATTCCATAAGAGAAAACCCATCCATTGTGAGCTTGCAACAACGAAATGTCAGAGCTATAAAAACCATTGAAATCCAACCATGGCGGAAAAAAAAACCCGAAGATAATAAAACAAAGGCAAAACGAAGAAGAAAGAACAAAAAGAACACATCTAATTCCATAAGAGAAAACCCATCCATTGTGAGCTTGCAACAACGAAATGTCAGAGATATAAAAACCATTGAAATCCAACAATTGCGGTAAAAAAAAAAAAAAAAAAACCATACCACCACAACGGTTTTGAAATTCGAATGTGGATAGAGAAAATAACCGACCGATAAAGATAGGAAAGCTTAATATGGATACTGAACAATATATCCCATGTAATCCCCAAATTTGTTGCCAAAAAGTAGGGATTAATTTGAAAAATTAAAATCGAATATCGTGTATTAAAATTTGAAATTCAACAGAAAAAAAAAATCAAATTTTAATATGAAATTCCGAATTTAAAGTAAGGGGCAAATAAGGAATGCATAAAATACCCTAATAAGGCTACGTTATTTTTTGGCCATTTACTTAAGATTTACGAACCGTTTGCTATATAACAATTTCAAACGTTTTAATTGACTAGTTACCTAATTTTTTTTTTTTTTTTTTTAATTTTGTGGGTTTTGTTAATCCCCTTAATTGAGTCTATCTTTTGTTTCAAGAGATTTTATATTTACGAGCGCTATGTTTTTACTTTAACGGTAGTTATTAGTTAACGGGTCTAATGGCGATTAGCATGGAAGCGAGATCTTATATATTGTGTTTGAGGTTTTATTAATGTTTAAACCAATTTATATTTTGTGTCTTCTTATTACAATTTTTTTTCACATAACATTTATAATAAAAATATATTAAATATCAACATATCATTTTAGTTCCGAATTGCGAAATGGGTCGGACCAATCTCGAACCAGTCTAAATGAAACATAACCATGGCCATTCCAACCCGGGCATTTTACGTGATAATTGTGATGGGAACAAAGTTGAATATCAATAAAATTAATTATTTACAACTCGAAAAACATTATTTTCGCGATAAGAATTTTAGACACGTTATTCTTATGATAAGTTTAAAAAACGTACTAAATAAGAAAAGAGCTAATCATCCTTGTAATTAACTAGTAAATCTCACTCGTGATGGATAATGTTTTAAAGGTTCGTATAGATTCAAGATATGTGACAAATACTATCCATTAAAAATAGGCAGCTTGTTCACAAACATACGTATCACAACTCTACAAAGCCCACTATGAGTGAATAATGTATCAAAGGCCTGTGTAGATTCAAAATATACGACCGACATCTAGGCATTCTGTCGGTACGAAAATCGAATTGAAATTTCGGTTCTGAATAGACCATGATGTTTAAAATAGAAAATTAACATCCCGATTACACTCTTTTTATGCGGTAATGAGTGAAATTTCAATATATATCAAGCAAAGTGGTACATGCGTTAAACCATGTGTATACAAGAAGGGTGCATCGTTTGTACTTATGCTTCCAGATGGTTTTGGCCACCACCATCTCATTGAGGCATTGTACGCGGAGATGGGGCACTTACCGTCCACTCATTCAATTGTGGTCAAATAAGAGACACTCTTTTCATCATTGCTAATAAAGATTACAAACGATAGCCACCTCAAAAGTTACTTGTATTTGAGGAGCCGAGATCATTTCATGTCGAATAAAGTGCAATAAAGAGGGAGTCTAGATTTGAAGATTTTGCATCTCTTTCCACTATTGGATTGGAAGAATACACATTTGAACAGCCGCGTGCGTTGGCGTCACAACCCTCTTCCCCACCACAAGACCGTCACAGCCAACTCCCTCGACACAGCTGTTAAACATGAATGATTTCTAAATTTAATAAGAATTTTACTTTATTAGCATTATTGATTGGTGAGTTGTTTTCTAGTTAGAATCAATAACTATCGTCCTTAGTCTCCGTATTAAACTGAATTACATGCTGGACATCTAAGTTCGGGCGGTGAACTAAAACTTGGTCGATGATTAAAAAATGTCTAGATAGTTGTATCTAAAATCATTTATGTGGAACACAAGTGAAGGTTGATCACTTGGTTGGAGCATTCTACATTTTTTGTAAGTGTACGACCTGGACAGACTTTGGTTGTTGATGTGTCGTTTAAGTACTATTACGACACACTAACCAGGGTTGCTATGATGGTCACAACGAGACTTAATCTAAATCTTGAAGTGATCACGGACTTCTATGTTATATTACTGGTTCTTTGACTCATTCGTTAATTGCTACTATCATGCAAAAATACTTATGTCTTGGGAATTCATGATATGAACTGAGCGGAAAGTGATTCACAGATACGAAATTCAGCCTTCTTGAAAGAAGGTCAATGCTCACTCAACTAAGGGTTGATTACAGAATCGATTGACTGTGCACATTTTCATTGTAAGTACGTACGAAAGAATCTTTCGATGGGGAAGCAACGATGCTTAGGGCTCATATGTATCAAGAAATGTATAACAGAATAATTGACCTTTTTCTCGGTACGAGTTGAACCTGGAGAATTAAGCTCATGAACTGACTATATCAATTGAAATTTTTACGATGAATAAAATATAATTCTAGTAATAAGAAGAGTGCAGTCTTGGCTCATTTTGTGGAGTGTCACAACGATTGACGAATCGATTAAATAAGAGAAATGACTTTTTTTGTCTATTTTTAATCAGATTTGTAGGAGCTTCTGTTACTAGGTCCATAGTCTCCGAGTCGGCTCTGATAAAAATGAATAAAAACTCTCAAGTAATAATAAGATTTATTGTTTACAATCTCACAACTGTAAACTGTCTTAGCAGCATTCATTCAAAAATTTGTCTATTTGCCGAATTAAATATGAATTGTGGAATTAATTATTTATTGTTGGAACAAATATTTAATTGAATTTTAAGTTGGGCCTCACACTATAAAATTCGAAAAATTCCTAGGCCCTATACACCTATGTTGGCCACCTACTATAGAGTTTAAATACCAAATATTGTCTTTTTGAGTAGTTGCTAGATTTATAGAAAAGAAATCAGGTAACTAAATAAATAAAAAATAGAATAATAATGGTTGAGATATTCTCTCTCCATTAAATAAGAAAATAATATATTGTCATTTATTCTCTGCCATAATTAATTTCCTAATATCTAGAAGAGAATAATGATTGATATATTTTCTCTCAATTAAATAAGGAAATAAGAAATTGTCATTTATTTTCTCTCATGGATAATTTCCTAATATTTAGGAGAATAATAATTTTTTAGATATTCTCTCCATTAAATAAGGAAATAAGATATTGTCCTTATTATTCTCAAATATATAGATTCCTTAAATATAGGAGAAAAATAAGAAAATATAATATCTTAGATTCTGATCTGATGGATGAGAGAAAAATAAGAATTTGTAGTCAATATCCAATGGTTCATGCTTAACTACAAAATACGAAAGAATATAGGAGAATAAGGAAACCCTAATGGCTTCCTAAAATATCTCCATCCTACCATTATAAATAGGAGTCATGGAGAACACAAAAAGACACACGTGTGATACACGAAAAACAAGAGAAATTTTTTGACCATTCTCTCTCTGTGGCCGATTCTTCTCTCTGTCCCTCTCCCTTGGAATTCGTGATTCCAATCCCAGAAATACGACACGACCCGAACTCCTAAATCGGTAGTCGTTGTGAGATAACGAGAGAGCCCACACTTTATTCTTGTTCATTCGGAGATTACAACTTGGAAGATTACGGTGTCATCCGTTGGAGATCCTAACGATGAGAGTCCAGTTATTGTTCCCAATGGTTCAAGACCGGAGAACAAAGCTTGAAGATCGAGTAACTGGATCTCAGTATTGGATCTTGAAGAACTCGATTGGAAGTTTTTGTAGCTGAACCCAAACCCGTAAGTGTTATGATATTCTCTTCATCTCTTATAAATTGGTTGCTTGAATTACTCTCTAGTATTTACTACTCATATAAACAAATTTAGATCATATAATCGTATAATTAATTAGCTTGATAGCGTGATTATTTATATTCCGCACGGTTATAGGGATATGTATTCCCAATAAGCGTATTTCACTAACAATTTGGTGTCGGAGCGATTGTTCGTGACCAACACCAACATGTTTAATCCCCAACAACAGCAACTTCCACATAAGATTTGTCATTGTCCGGCCCGCGATATAATGTGGTTGACAATCGCTGAAGAATTGGCTATCTCGAGAACGTCAAGGAAATGCCCAAAACAAGACTACTTGAATATATGTTCATCTTCACTGAACATTGATTTCTTGATGATCTCATTGAACTTTTGAATACCGTCCAAAAAGTTAAATGTATTCCCGACAATTTGGTCTTCGTCCATGATTCCATCATTACATGGCAAAAAAACCCTCAGAATGTCAATAACGTTGAAGTAACAATATCAATAAATCTGGTAGTTTATTCACATCAATTTCAATAAACCAACTAATTTATTCACATCAATGTCAATAAATCAGTTTTGTAAACATGCAATTTTGCATTATAGCTACTCTGAGATACCGATCATAAATGTCCGTTTTGTATTTTCTCAGTCCTTATTAACTACATCATACTAGTTTTAGTTTCGCAAAAATCAAAGGGAAAATCAAAACATTCAACAAAATACTAGTTTCAGTTTCGTCAAAATCAAAATAAAAGGGAAAATCAAAACATTCAATAACAACATACCAGTTTCAGATTCGCCGAAATCAAAATAAAAATCATAACATCAACAGATCTGCCAACAACCCCAACCCCAAAATAAAAACAAACCAAAAAACAACAGGTTCGCCAAAATAAAAAATCAAAACAAACCTAACAACAACAGATTCACCAAAATAAAAAATCAATTACTAGCCTTTTAATTTTTACCAGAGGACTTTTTAGAAATGGGCTAAACCTCTGGCTTTTTGAAAACGAAATTCGTCCATGGAATCGGTTTCAGATTCGTCAGTGATATCTATCTTCGCTCGCTTCGTTGCAGACTTCGGCGATTTCGATATTGGCGCCTTCCTCTTCGTCTTCACAACGCTTATATTTGAAACACATAACGTCTTAATAGTGGTTGGGTTTGAACCATCAGCGCTGGGATTCAAGACGCGAGGACTTCTACGCACCGGAGACGATTTCTTTGTCGTTGGAGATTTTTTGGGTGGGGTTACAGTTTTCTCCGGAGAAGGTTTGAGTTTATTGGTCACGAATTTCTCTTTAGGGTTTGGACTTGGTTTTGGTTTTTGGGGTTTTTTCGTCATTCTCGTCCGAAATCACTTCATGATCAGAAGAATCTCGAATCGTGGTGGAGACGAAGAGAAATGCGTGGTGGAGACAAAGAAATGGCTGACTGCGTGTTTTTCAAGGGTTCGAAAATGTCATGGAGAGAAAAGAGAGAGAGTGAAGAAGACGAGTGTTTGAGTGAAGAAGACGTGTGTTTGATTCGGTTTCAAACTAGGAAACCGATTGAATTTAACGTGTGCACGTGTAAATGGGTTTATTTTATTTATTTCGATATTTGTCTGATAAAAGGAAGCAAAATATCAAGGATACAAATGTAATTGCCCAATTTCTATAGTCATAGTTTTGGATGAATTTGGACTTATTGGATTTTGGTTCAAAACTAGTATGGAGCTCATAGTTTATGAATAATCTCAATTCTGATTTAGCTACGGTCCGGTTGTCCACCTTAAAGACAACCCGATCCTGTACATTTCCAAACCCTAATCATCATCATCCATAGATCGAGTCAACATCGAACCACGTCCACACGATTTGAATACAATTTGACCTACCAAGATCCAATATTCAAAAGACCCCACTCAAAGTTGACCTCCGATGATCCGACGCTCAGAAATGCATCAGATTAGATTTGATGTGGTACGATCGGACGCTCAGGAACACATCTTTTTGCATCTAACCGTCTAAAAAAGATCTAACCTCATGCACCACTTTCTACTTACCACACCGAATCATCCCAATTCCCTCCTTAAAAAGCTTACTTTCTCGCATCGCCTCGGTCCTTACAGTTCGTAGATTTTTTTTTACCAGCGGCCATATTTTCATCTTCTTCGGAATCTAGGGCTCGCAAAAATCCCTCGCTTCTTCTTCAACTTGTCTGAATCTCTCTCTCTGCTTTCATATTTCTTATATTCCCAAGAAAATCTCCTTCTTACACTTTGAGCTTTTGTCCGAGCTCCTACAATATCACCGATTCGAGGTCTGCTGGTGATTGAATATTTGAATAAATTTAGTTGCTCTGTTTCTTTGTCTTTTAAGTATCAGAAAGAACTTCTGATTTTAAATAATTAACCTGTGTTTTTTTTTTCGCAGTTGAAGATACTAATCAATCGAATCAAGACCGTAACTTCATAAAAGAGAACGTTTTTATACGAGGTACGAATCTTAATTAAATCATTAGTCAAATGTGTTAAGTTCTTTTTTTTCTTTTTCTTTTTTTTTTTCTCTCTCTCCTCGTCCATGCAAGTTTACGAAGATCATTAAAACTTCAAGATTCCGACAATCCTGATTGCTTATTATGTGAGGTATTTTGGACTCTAAAATGGCGGTGTTTATTTTTAATTTATTTTTTTGGCTGTTAAACACTGGATTGAAATAATAAGAGTATAGTAAAAACATAATCTCGTTGGAACAGCAAAGATCCGATCATTAGTAAAAGAATTTTGTTTGACTCTTTTGCGAGGCTTTGATCCCACAATTTTGCACACAAAAATACTGAGAATGAGAAAGAAACTGATTCGGCGTTTTATTCTGAAAATCAAGTTAGGTCGTTCCAATTTGAAATTAATTAGTTTGAGGAAAAAAGAAGAAGATATGTTTCACTATGTAGCCCTTGTTTTTCGATTGTGGGCAAAAATAGTAGTTTGATCCCGAATTTAAATGGTAACAAATGGAAAACCTCAACATTCTTCCAAATGCAACAGAGCGATATCCATTCACCGATAAGGAAGAGAACTTTTAAACTCCGGTTTTGGCGTAGATCGCGAATTTAAATTCTAAACATTAAATTTTGAGATTAGATCATGCGGGGTATTGAAAAATTAAAACTTGTTCGGTATAGGATTAGTCTCTTAGCTGGAAAGGTCTGAATCCCGAAATAATCGGATAAAATCGTCACAATCTTATAAGGCTTTTTATTTTTATTTTTTTGCAATTGATTTCCTCATTCTGTTTTTGTAGGCCATGAAAATGGTATTGAATACGTCGAACTAGACTAGAGCCACTATTGCGCGAATAAACCGATTGATGGGGACGGAAGTTCCGAGCGGAAGTGAAGGAAAAGGGGCGCCGAGTTGGGAGGGAAATGGGTCGCTTCCGAAGCCGGTGTCGTTGGACGAGTCCGGCGAGGGACTCCCATATGCCCCGGAGAATTGGCCCAACCCAGGCGACAACTGGGCTTGGAGGGTCGGGAAAAGAGTGTCTCTAACTGGGAACTTCGTCGATCGATACCTATACCTTCCAAAGCGCCTCCGCACCTCCGAAGCGTTCTCCTCGCGCAAGGGAGCTTTCGCGAGCAAGCTCTCGGTCTCGCGCTACCTCGAAGAAAAATTTCCCGGCACGGATATCGGCGCCTTTTTCGCTTCGTTCCATTGGAAGATCCCCGCAAAGAGAGGAGCTTTAGCAAACGGTTAGCTTTCCTTTCTTTTACATTTCGTTATCTCTATCTTTCATCAAAGTTTAGGGAGAAATGGACACGATTGTGCCATTTTTTTTAGCAGTAGACATCTATGCCCCATTCTAAGTTTCTTTCCAAATCGATGCCCTTTTTAGCGTAAAATTTTATGTAAATGTGTTACTTTCCTAAGAGAAGAACATGAAAAGGGTGAGTAGAGGCAGTTAATGCCGTTTTTACAAGTTTTAAGTTTTTTAGGGACTTTATCACTAAGGGAATAAAAAGAAAATGCTAAGACTTAAGTTGGATATATCATATATCGGGAACTCATGGGTAATTCAAGAGACCCATGGCTCTCCTAATACAATCCAAATCTATTTCCTTGATGTCTTTCTCATAGACTTATACAACTTGTGGTTCACTTATATCTAACTTCAACGAGCTACGTATCTCATGATTAAACGCGAAAACAGGACATGCGAAAGGTGGAAGTATATTTTCTCTACCGACCAACGAACAGATAGAGCAGTTTCTTTTCGAGACCGTCCCGGGCGGTTGCAAGGCCGGGAACAAGTCGTGCGTCACCGTGACAGACCAATCAGAAGACTCCACAACCACAACCACCACCACAACCACAAACACCACCATCGATTGTGACCTGTGCTGCTCCGAGCCGCGGTTCTGCCGAGATTGCTGTTGCATTCTGTGCTGCAAGAGCGTGGACTACGGCCTCAAAGGCTATACCTTCGTGAAGTGCGAAGCGGCCGTGGACGGAGAGGGCGGCCGAGTCTGCGCCCATCTCTGCCACCTCAGCTGCGCCCTCCGGTCCTACATGGCCGGAAAAGTCGGTGGCACCATCGGGCTCGACGCCGAGTACTTTTGCCGGCGCTGCGACGCCAAGACCGACCTCGTCCCCAAAGTCGTGGAGATGATGCGCACTTGCGAGGCCTTGGACTCTCTGGACGATGTCGAGAAGGTTCTCAAATTGGGGGCCGCGGTTTTGCGCGGCTCGGAGAGATCGAAAGCGAAGGGTTTGTTCAGCCGCGTTGAGTCCGTTATTTCGAAGGTAGTTAGATAGATCGTCGTGATCGGCGCTCGTTTGAATACTTAAAATAGTCGATGATGCGGATCACTGACCGATAAAATTTAATTTTTGCTTCCACCAGATTGATAGTGGAGCTTGTCTTGAAGATATTTGGAAGGTCGAAGACGACTCGAATCTTTCTACAGGTATTTCTTACTCGTATATAAATAATTGTACGCGGGCAGAGTATTCGATTTAATGGAATTCGTTTGAATTAATTTTTGAATCCTAGAACAGTTGACGTTTCTCCTATACTAACACGTGTACATGGCTTGCAGAGTTTTGTGTTTTTAACATTGATTTCGTTGAAATTTATGCTCAGATACCACTAATAATGGAATTGCCGCGATGGAAATTGAAGCTGACCAAGATCCTATGGATATCCATTCAGATTCACCTGACATGTCTGCACGTGTCGATTGGCTGAGCGAATCTCTTAAACTGGAAGAAGAGATCGACCATGCTTTGCTTGGACTTAGAAAGTCGCAGGAGATTGAGTACAAACTGGCCGAGGATAGGCTTTACGACCAGAAAAACTATATCACAAGCCTGTATCAACGGCTCGAGATGGAGAGATCTGAGCTGTCCCGTCACGCTTCGTCGACCGACCAAGAAAACTTACTGAGCATCGTGATGAACAGAGTGGACCTGATTAAACAGGAATTAGCGAAGCTCAAGGATATGGAGAAAGTGGCGAGGGGGTTTGGGAAGACTTCTAGGGTCGTTTTGGAGGAGCTCTTTGGTTTAGATATTGAGGAGTGATACGAAAAAACCCTTGGGAAATTCGATGCATCGACTTTCGTACTTTGGAACTTTGATTTGAACCGACGGTGTAAAGATTTCAACCTCTTCCCGGTGACTCATTTTTCAACGCAGGCGTAGGCCAGTTTGTGGCTAATATCCTCGCTAACGACAGATTTTGACAGCCAAAAAAAATCAACATAGCTTGATGTGTTTTCTTGTACAGGGCTCTGATAGGCGGATGATGTGTGAGGTTGTATGTGTATTTTAAGAACTTTTCAAAAGAACTACCCGGGCAGTTAAGAGGAGAAGTGTTTAACTCTTGACAGTTCGGGTTATGTTGAGCTTTCTTGGCTCATCAATTTTTGTCTGGCTGCCATATTTTTTTTATTCTAAACGAAAATTCCGTCGAAAATTGGTGCAATTTTATGTCGCATTCTTAAAATTTATATCTACATTCCCGTCTCCTGTTTTGTACTACCAAATTTTTTGTAATACAAAATTATTTAGACATCAAGAACTTTCACATTGTGCTATCAAGACCGGATTTATTAGTTAGCAAGTATAATAAAAATGTGGCGTAATTAGGGATTTTCGTTGAACCCAAGGTTCGCAGTCGGGTTAGCTTACTTTG
Organism: Urtica dioica subsp. dioica; assembly: GCF_054948205.1. Taxonomy (NCBI): domain Eukaryota; kingdom Viridiplantae; phylum Streptophyta; class Magnoliopsida; order Rosales; family Urticaceae; genus Urtica; species Urtica dioica. The sequence goes on from NC_142761.1 coordinate 5,204,402, forward strand.
TTCATCGAATCACATGTTTCGTTGTTTAAATCGTTTTCATAGGACTATATCGGAGTCCAAGATTAGGCATATGCAAACAGTTGTCAGCATTCTACACCAAAGCCATCTCAAAAAAGAAAACAAAATGTCTATGTGAATAGCAAGGAACTCCTCAAAGTCCACATTGCCATTGCCGGAAAATCTCGATAAAATACTCACGACGAAATACATAATTATTAGTCAGAATACCCATTTCTGGAACATTCTCAGTTAAAGAACTTCATAGCGATCATATGAATTCTCTTTAAATTCATTTCATAAACAATGTCGACCTCAACAACGTTTGGTAAAGAAAAATAGGCTGCACTAGCTCGATTCTATGGTTTCTAACAAGAACAAGATAAAAACAAAGTCATATGCCATTTATATAATTCGTAAAAGCCATTACTCGTGAGCCGCAGTTAGATTCGGACATGAAACACTTTTTAGTTATTGGGAGAACTCAAACACTACAGAGAGGAAGAGGAAAAATGATTATAAAACCAACAAGAGGAGCCCTTAGGTTTTTGGGGCATTGGATTCTCACTAATGTTTGCGTTACTGAAGCCGACATTCTCGCTTCCGCTTCATCTACCATTGCTCGTGCGGGTGCTTCCCTCTAGGCGGAACGCTCCCCTACCGATGTATTTTTACATCCCACAACTTCCAATGTAGATCAAACTTTCTATTCACTCGTGGGACCCGGGCGGTCTAGGAGGGACCTCCACGGCTCCTCTCTTCTCGAGAATCAACTAAGTATCATAAGTAAATTGTTCCCGGTTGTTCAATCATTTGATAGATTTTTTAGATTATTATATTTCAAGAGTAGTTGAAACGACGGATTCGTCGGTTACATTACAGTACCTTGCTCCTTACACAGGAGCGGCTTTGGCGGAATATTTTATGTACCGCGAACAACACACTTTAATCATTTATGACGACCCCTCCAAACAAGCACATGCTTATCGCCAAATGTCTCTTTTATTACAAAGACCACCAGAGTGTACACAATAAATTTTGTTGTTGTATATAAACGTTTCTTTCCTCCCCACACGGATATAAGTAGATAAACTGGGATTCCGACACCGTGGTAGGTAGTCACGTGCTCTAATCCTCTAAGCTACAGGCTCCGTCTCCACTGGATCTGTTCCCGGGAGTACCAGGAACCTTTCCTCTCCCCATTTTGGGTTAAGAAGAAGAAGCGAAACTCTCTATATAATAACGGGACGTTCCGTCTCAATCATCATTTGTCAGGACTATTCGGAGTAAGCTCCTTGGTTTGGACATGTTTCATTTTTATAATTAGGCCAGCTTGTGGCTTATATCCTCGCTAGCGACAGATTTTGACGGCCAATACTACAAGCAAGACAAAAAAAATCAACATGGCTTGATGTGTTTTCTTGTACAGGGCTCGGAAAGCGGATGTTGTGTTTAGTTTTTTTTGTATGTGTATTTTAAGCACTTTTAAAAGAACTAGCTGGGGGAGTTAAGAGGAAATTCTTGAAAGGGTTTTTTCGAGTAGTGTTTAGCTCTTGATGGTTCGTGTTATGTTGAGCTTTCTTGGCTCATCAATTTTTGTCTGGCTGCCATATTTATTCTAAACAAAAATTCCGTAAAAAATTGGTGCAGTTTTAAATCGCATTCTTAAAATTTCTATGTACATTCGCGTCTCCTGTCTCGTACTGCCAACATTTTCGTAAAATGAAATCATATAAAAGCATAAAAAAAAAAACTTTCACATTCTGCTCTTGAGACAAGGTATATTTGTTACCAAGTACAATGAAAATGTGTCATAATTAGGGATTTTCGTTGAACCCAAGGTTTGCAGTCGGAATAGCTTCCTTTGTTCATCGAATCATACGTGTTGCTTAAAACCCGTTATTGAGATAAATTAAGACTACCTACAGAGATTTGCAGATACTCCCATTGACTCTTCATCCGACGCTCTTAAATCACATTATACATGAACTCTTCACGTTGTTCGCGAAGTTCATCAATAAATAAATTTTAGGGTTTTTAGCTATATAATCATTTGCCTTACAGCGTTTTATATAATAGCTAATTTTTTTTTGTAAATAATCACCTTAACTTATTAATGGTACTTAAAAAGACCAAAAAACCCAAAATATGCGAGAATGTTTTTGGATATTTTTGTATTTTTGAGTGCCGTAAATAATTTGGAGTGATTATTTATAAAAAAAAAATTATAAAAAATTGGCTATCTAGCAATTTTTTGACTTTCGGTGACTTATTTGACTAATTTTTTGTAAATTTTATCCTAATCTTCCACTGGAGCTATCACATCACCATGAAATCTTCCAATGGAATCTCTGAATTCTATTACCAGGCGCAAAGGTCTCCTACAAAAACATCGAAATTATGTTTTCTATCTCTGTTTTCTGTTTTCTGATTCTAAATTCTAAAAAATAGTTTTAGAAAAACTGTTTGGTTATAAATTCAGAAAACAGATTTAGAATCATGTTTCTGTTTTCTTTGAAATTTGTTTAGAAAACAGAAAACAATGAAAAATTGTTTTCTATTTTATCTCTATACAATTGAATGGAAAACATAACCAAACAACATTTAAAATATTCTGAAACGTAATTCTAAATCTGTTTTTAAAATTTAAAAAGGGCGGGCTAGATTTGTGGCCATTTTGAAACTTGTAATTGCATTTTAGCCACCTTTTAGATAATTTGTGACAATTGGCCATCTTCATTTATTACCAGGTGCAAATAGACATGTGTACCCCTACAACTTATTCCCGCCCAATGCTACGTGAATGTGTTACATGAGAAAAAAAAACCAATAAATACGATTAATAAGGCATATTTAATGGTACACGTAACCAATTACACAATTTAAAAAAGAAAACCAAAACATATAAGTCATTCAACACATTAAAATTGCAGAAAAAAGCTCTTGGAGAAGATAAAGGCCACGTATCAATGATAATTAACAATAATTAATTCTGAACAAAACCATAAAAATATTGACGAAAAGAGATAAACAAACGCTTATTAACAAAAATTAACGATTATTTACTGTGAAGAACATATAATCTTGAGACCACTACGTTATTAACGATTATTATTGATTATTAACTATTATATATTACTAATTATTACTGCGAAAATTTGAAGAAAAACATAAAAATGAAACGTGTCCTTTGTATAACAGTTTTTTTTTTTTTAAGTTTATTTTGAAATCATAAAATCCAGATCCTATAATTAAGGAATTTAAAAAATAATGATATTTTTTTAATACGAAAATCAATTTTATTAATTAACTAATAAGGGTATATTCGGTACAAAATTAGTGGTTTCACTCGCCACATCATCAATTTGGCTAATTATCAATTATTAACTAAACGTTGGTTATAATAAAATTAATATGTTTTAAGTGGTTTAGTTGTTAACGATTTAGAATCATAAAACAGAATTTAAAAACACAAAACGAGTTTAGAAAACTAAACCAAACGGCCCCTAAGAAATCCAATTCATATTCTAAATCATCATTTTTTTATTAGTTAAGTTAGCTACTAACATAAATAGGTATGTTTGATCAAAATTATAAGAACTTTTTAAACTTAACCAGCCAAATCTCTAAGATTTAAAAATAAAAAAAAAACCTGAAACACCCTCTAAACTCAACCGCAAAGGGCACCCAATAAAGTAACTTGAGATCGATGTTTAAAATATAGCTAGCATAATGCAAGTTGCCATAGGTAAGATTTCATGTTCAGATGAGTGATTAATAATTGCATATTACACCAAACTAGAAGAAACTAAATAAAAATCCTCAACTAAAACAGAACTACGACGCGTTGATATTTTTATACTAACTGAAATATAAACAGAACGAAAAATAATAAGCGATATCGAACATTCGAGAAGGTCCGTGGTTTCCAATTCAGAATTTCTTTCTTACGATACACATCTCGACCTTTTTTCACACCAATTCCTCCGGGAGGAGGACACGCGAGGTTCGGGTGAAGAGCCATGGTCACCGGAACTTTGAGCTCCGGCGGAAGAGCCGGCGAGCCAGAGATAGCGCGGGTCGCCACGTGGCTCAGAATGGGCTTCGGCTTCCACAAGTGTCACCACAAAAGGCCATAGGCATTATTGACGACGACACCGCCGTTAGTAACTCAGTCGCAGTACTCATCGGAATTTAGGTTTTTTTTTTTTTTTGGAAGGATTGGAATGGTATGAATATCCCTTTCGACTCATTCTACATATTTATAATGTAGAACTTCCGAAAGTTAGAGTAGTTTCTAATTTTCGGAAATTATTTAGCTCATGCTATGAAATGGGAAATGTTGGTAATTGACATTTATTATTATTATTTACTTGCAGAAAAAAAAAGACGAGGGTTCGAACAAGAAGAGAAGAAAGTAGAGGAAACCTAACTTGGAGTGAGCTTCGTGTCTCCTTCTTCTTCTTTTTTCCCGCGAAAAATCCCACTCTTTCTCACTTCTCTGTCTTTCTTGCTCGTACCTTATAAAAGATTCTCCAAAATTTTAATTTTAATCCCTGAATTTATTTGTCCCTTCTAGCTTCTACCACAAGTTACATATATATATATATATATATATATATATATATATATATATATATATATATTTAGTGTTGCAAATGGGTCCTTTATCATTAAAACATGAAATTTTAATCACCAAAGAATGGGTATCGTTTTTGAAAATTAATTAAATAATTTTCTCAATCATTTCAAATTTATTAGAGGTGTTTTTATTTTTTTCTCGCCTTCCGGATCTGTCATTAATTCTCAAGAATTCACGGAAAATCTTCACTTGATAACTTAATTATTTATTCCAGACTTTATCAATATTATTCCAAAATCCGTTCAACCTCAAATATTTTATTTTTATATATTTGGATTATTCTTGCCTATTTAAGATTTAAAAGTCTATTTTTCTTGTTCGAGCGAGTCAAGGTTTACTAAGGAAAAGCGAATGAAAATTGTTACCAATTATTTGTAATAAAAAGATTATACAAATTATGATTATTTAAAAGTCAAAGTATATTTCGTACCAATTATTTGGATTCTTATTTTTTTTATTAAATAAAATCATTTAATCTAGTTTTACTTAATTCTAAATGAATTTGAATGGATTTGTTTTGTTAACATTTTTTTTTTGTCCCCAAGAACACACTGAAGTTGAAGCCAGATTAGCATATGCTTTTGTCATTGGGAAAATTCCACAAACACCTCGTTTAAAGATGGTGATTTTTTTAAAACCTCAAATTTTCGAAGATTCTATAGATACCTCGTTATCTTTTATATTCTGATGATTTTACTACTGATATTTTTTATAAAATTGTGAACAACTAATAAAATTGAAATGAAACTGTAAAAATTTAAAAATGACAAATCTAATAAAACCTTAAATAACAAGAAAAATTATAAAAATAAGGTATTTTTATGATGAAACGAGGCATTCTCGGTATACGAAGGAGAACCGAGGTACTCTCGAATTTTTATTTATTTATTTATAATGAGGCGGAAATCACCGCTATGGTCATTATTCATTACATATAAACTTTTTCAGTCCAAGATTTTCTGATTTAAAAAAGAGTCATTATTTCATATATATATATATATATATATATATATATATATATATATATATATATATATATATATAAGTGAAAATCATGGTAAGGGATCGAAAATAAAAGTGATATATGAGATATAGAGACACTATATTTTTTTTTAGAGATAATATTACTCCAAATTTAGTAGGAATAATAAGATAAGAGTTAAAATGTACATCAAATATTTTATTAGTTGCAATTTTTATTGCGTAATTTCAATTTTAATATCTCGAATATTTTGTCATTTTCTATAAATGTTTAAGGCTTAGGCACATGGCCAAAAATCAGTTAGAATGTGTAATATTATGGCACAAACATGGGCCAATGGCTAATCAAGGCTCGGGCCATGCGGCGAATTTCTTCGTAACATGTCTCATTAGGACTATAGATTGTCGGAAGGGGATGTCCGACTCCGAAGAAAATCTTGCTTTTGAAGGGCAGTTGACATCGGGATTCCGATGAATTCCAGGTGGCTGATAGGAGGAGCGCTGTGAGACCTCACCGATTCATCAATTTGGGTTCGAATTCTTTGCAGTTCCTCCGCAACCTTCTTTTATTCGTCAAATGTCGCGGCTATTTAGCCACGACTAGTCGTGGCTATTAGCGAGAATAAAAATTGTGGTTGTTGCCATTGTTTGTTGTAGTGCTAGGCCTGAAGGTTAGCTGGGGCTGCTTCCCTGTTTGAAGACTCGTACATCTTGATTGTTTGCAAGAGAAGTTCAGCTTCCCTTGTGTCTTAGACTTATTTACTTTCCCACAAAATGACACCAAATTATTGAAGTGAGGAATAATATATTGAATCATCTCATTGTAATTTTTTTAATTTATATTTTGAACTATATATTGTCATTTTAATTATATTATTGTATAGGATATCCGCCGATATCTCCGTCGGTAACCGATATCTCAGTAAATTTATTACCGGTAAGTCGGTAGCTATATCTCAAATATCTATAAAATCTTCATCGATATCTCCGTCGGTGAGGGATATCTCAGTAAAATCATATCATCGGTATTTAATCGGTAACAATATTTGAATCATAGGTGTAAGCGGAACAAAGTCTTACATTTGGTATTAGAGCCTCCATAGCCTATACCTTGTTTTATGAAAAAAATTTCATGAAAGTCAAATGGGTTATTCGATTTTAGAAAATGATTATGGGAATCTATTAAAAAATTGATTATTAATTCTTTTGGCTTTTGAAATGCTTAATTGTTAAAAACGAGGGAAAACGAGTCAGGTTAAGATATGGGTCATCACCGAACCGTTTTGGCCCATCTAGAGGTTTAAGTCTTTAAGACAACCAGAATTGACATGTAGTTGGTCTTTGACGCTGCTGCTATCTGTTATACTTTGTTTCAGCGTTATTGTCGTGTTTGTTGTCATTTTTATTCAGTTTTCTTTGGGTTTGACTTTTACTGACTTTTCATTGGGGCTTTAGTTATACTGTGTGTATATTGCGATACTGTTATTTGGGCTGAGACATTATTTTAGTCCAGTATACCATTTACATGTTGCGACAATGCTTTATGTTGATAATATGGTGTCTATGTAATGTTTACGTTATACACGTATTTACCGTGAAATGATACAAATTTAGTTTGGTGTACTGCTTGGAAGATTAATGCACATCATCTTTTTGTTATTTATCTAGCATTTTTTTTTTGGTCATATTAGTAAGGAAAATAAATAACGTGATGCTTATCATTCAATTTATTTGCATCATTAAGATCTAGATGCAAATATTTAGTTTTAATTAATGAGAGCTATGTCAGTAATTCAATAGCTCACGCTCCTTTTTAAAAAGTAGTTCAAGTTTCATTTTATTAAAAAAAAATAGTCCACCAAACCAACAGTAAATTTATTAACTAAATAGTAAATTAAATTTACCTTTTAATTAATTTATTGCGGTCCTGATGAGTTATTTTTTAATAAAAATAAAATTTTAGTTAATATCTTAAAAAGAGTTAGGAGACTGGGTAGTTGCAACAAATTCTTATATTTATATTGTGTTGTTATGCCATTTATTTAGAAGTTATATTTTAGTGATTGTGGTTTATTATTTATTTGTAATCAACCTATAACAATTTGTTAGATAATGGTTAGCACAATATAATTATAGTTTTTGTTATATTGTTTAGAGATCCATATAATCTTAGGTAATTAGAGAATAGTCACAACATCTCTTATTAATTGAGATTCCATTTTTTTTAAATTAAGATCACATAAAACAATATTTGTGGTTAATAATATGATATATTAGACAAGAATTATGTAATATTTTTATGATTATTTAGGATAACACATCAAATTATATTTTTTAATTAACACACAGGTATTACAAAAAGGAACATAGTTTGATAGTTTTATCAGAAGAGTGTGAATCTAATGAAATTAGAACTAGCCCACAGACAAGTTTTATGTCTCTAGATTCATTAAGTAAAAATATGTTTTTCTATTGGTAAAAATGATATAGTTATTACATTTAAAACAATACATCCATTATGGAGGATGAGCTCACGTGTGGGGCTATCGATTCTTGCAGTTTGGTGCTAAGCAGTGGATCTATGTTGCATTTAAAAAAGACCTTTTATGTTCCTAAATTTTCAAGCAATTTAATTTTAATTTCAAGAATTGTACTCTTTGGTTTTAACTTTAACTTTTCGGAAAATGGTTTGACATTATTGAATAAATCCGAAATTGTTAGTTATGGTACATTATATGATGGTATATATTCAATTACATTACAAAATAGCGTTGCTTATAATTCCATAAATGTTATCGCTGAGTTGAAGCATTGTAACATGAATGAAAATTCTTCTCTATTGTGGCACCGAGGATTGAGACACATCTCCATTTTAAGAATTAAAAGATTGGTGGATGAAGAAGTACTTAGTGCTCTTTATTTTACTGACTTTGAGACTTGTGTGGACTGCATTAAGGGATAGCAAACCAAAAAGTCTAAAAAATGGTGCAAAGAGAAGCCATGAGCTGTTAGAAATTTTACATACATACATTTATAGTCATGATATGGATGCAAGTAGTCCAAAATACTTTATCAGCTTCATAGATGATTTCTCACAATATATGTATATCTATTTACTTCATTCTAAGGATGAAGCTTTAGACGCTTGTAAAGTTTTCAAGGTTGAAGTAGAGAAACAATGGGGTAAACAAATCAAGATAGTTATATCAGATGGAGGTATGGTAGATACACTGAGAATGGACAAGCACATTGACCATTTTCGAAGTTTCTTCAAGAACGTGTGATTGTTGCGCAATATACCATGTCTGGTACTTCGGACCAAAATGGTGTATTAGAAATGAAAAATCGCAACTTTAATGAACATGGTGAGAAGTATGAAGAGTAATTGAAAACTTCCTCTAACACTATTCAAAGACACTTTTTGGGTTATTCAAAGGTTAGAAACCTAGTTGTTTTTCCAGAATTTCAGTTTTCAAGGCCATTTTCATAACATATAAAAAAATGCCCCAGAGCATTGACGTGCTCATTTGCGCAGGAGGCGCCCCATCAGGTAAGCATTCCAGCCCCTCTATTTTTATGTCCAAAACATTGTGTACAATGTTTATTTCAAGTTTGGAGGGGATTCTTAACTTGTCGGATTTTTTTTCCATGCTTATTAGAATAACTTCTTATTTTAGTTCATGACTAGTTGAGTGTGATTTTAAAGCCAATGTGACGACTCAATAAATCTTTATCCATTAGAATTCGTGCACAAAAAGCTTAAGCACTCATCTTCTTGTTCTTATCCACGTAATGAAAATATAGTCCATGAAGACATTCTCACAAAGAATCCATTCGATATAGTAAAGACATCATCACAAGTCATTTGCAAATTTTTCGAATAGTGTTAGAGGTAACCTACAAGTCAATAAATAAATGCGTGAAAAATCGTTAAACATTGTAAATCATTTTTATTTTTTGTTTTTTTTATGCTCCTTTGTTTAGCTATATAAAAAAAAAAATTTAGGTTGATGCACACTTCTAGCATCTAGTTTTTATTTTATTTATTTTTCCTTGTGTAATTATTGTGTGTCAACAAGATAATATGACTTGGAGATATGTGTGTTGAGTCGAGAGTTATTGGAGTGAAGATTTTGAGGAGTAACGTGGGAGAGGTGGAGTGCTAGAGCTAGAGTAGTGTGAGGTTTGAGGGATTTGTCCGAAATGATTCGCGATCCTTGCTAGGTTTATTGTTAGTCACTAAATTATCCATATATTACATAGATCCTAGCCTGAACGTTACAAGCCACAAAAACCTATGGACCGACTAGAGATGAAATGTGTACATTAGTGGAGACTAAGATAAAGGATTCGGGAATATGGGTGTGTTGAGCCAATATTCATAGTAATTCGGCATTAGGAAATCTATTGAGGGCGGTTGAATAGCTTGGTACCCGAGAGTTCATGAGACCTGAGAAACGTTGTAAATGGTCAAGGTAACACTAGCTTGTATTTCATATTTTGTCACACTTGGTAGTTGAATTCAGATCAAAATCATGAATATCCATTGCATTGTAACTCTATAAATCCGTAGTTGAGGCGAACATAAATTTTACAAGTCAAATCGATCATCGAGTTCTACCGTTCTTTTAGTTAGCTTATTTTGTATGTTTCTATTTTCATCACTTGAGGAAAAGTAACAGTTCAATTTTGGGGGTATTTGATAAGAGCACTTTATGCGTATTAATAACTCATTCCCGATCTTGAATTTCATACATTCTCGAGTGACTTTTAGTATGTTAAATGTGTTTTGAGAAACTTGACATGTTTGAGAGGTGTTAAGAACGTTATCGGGGCTTCAAAACAAGTTAGAATGGGATATTAAAAGAGTCAAAACAAAGATCAGGAAGCCGGCGCGCCGCACAGCGCACATCTTTTCACATCTTTTTCAAACTACTCTACGTAAAACAAGCCGTCTCAGCGCACAGAGAAGCGCGTCGCGCAGATAGGTGGGTTCGCGGCGCCAAGTGCCCATGCAACTTTTTATTTTCTCGATTTTTGCTCTGTTATCGACCGTTCGATCAAATCCAATGGTTCCAAATGCTCCAAAAATGACCTAAGACTTTATATATACGGTTTCGAGCCTCTAGAAACACAAGTTAGGTTTTATTTAGAGTTTAGAGTTTCTGTCTGTCTCGTTGGAGAGAAGAGGAAGTCGGAGACAAAAACTACTGTTCATCTTCGTTTGATTGGTATAGTTTTTTTGGGTTAGGTAAAAATAAAATATGTTTTAACTAAAAATCTAAAAGCTATATTTTTAAGCTTTTTGGACGTGTCGTTTGCTTTTGGCTTATAATTTCTCTTTCCTAGCTCTTTTATTGTCTTACTTTAACTTTTAATTCCAATTATCTTTATATTCTTTTACCAAATAATTTTTTAATATCACCAAAAATTATAATTTCTTTTTTACAATATATAGACACCCACAATTATATATTTGTTATATGCTAGAGAATATCTTATTATTATTAATTACATTTTATATAAATAATTATTACTTACAAATATTAATATATATTAATTATTACTTTATTCTAGTTTTTTTAGGGGAAAAAAAGGAACCATGTTCCTTTTTGTCTTACAAATGTCCAAAGCCCTAATTTTTCCTTAGCTTCTCATCCACGCGTAAATATATTGGATGTGTGAAGATGCTTTGACAGGTATACGAATATAAGACTTTGAAAACAGAAACTGCTTCTATTTTTTTGTTTAGATTCTGGCCATTAATAAATCAAATTATTGACTATTTATATTTGATTTGAATTAGAGATTTATTAGTATCTAACCTCTATTAAGAGGAGAGATTAAAATAGTAGCCAAACTATCAATTTATTTTAAAAGATAGCTAACATTGATTAAAGTCCCCAAAAATACATTTTTCTCCTTCTCTGATACAAAATTTGGATGAAATCACACCACACCCACGTCCAAACACTCAAATACCACACCACAATCTTCCTCTGCGATCCATCGGATCTTCGTCGGAGACTCTTCGTTGCCGGTGCTGAAGACGGAGCTTTAGACTCAATTGCCACCGCCTCGTGTCCCTTCCGGAGAAGCTCGCACCGGTTCTCCTCACCGGTGGTTCCAAAATTGATTATGACGTGGTTGTCGTCAAATTCCGAGTTGAAGCGCTTGTCGAATTCCAAGGCGACAGAGGCGGGGCCGGCGCACGCGACGGTGGAGGTGCGATTTCATATTCTAGAGTTTTTCATACGATAGTTAATTGGATTAACTGTCATGATTAATCTGATTAACTATGACGGACCTCTTCCGAAAACGATTTCGAACATCGGCAAGTCTCGCGGTTGTGCCGATCCGACCGTTCAAAAGTCGCAAGTCCAGTTCTGCATATTAACTGTGATAGTTAATCGGATTAACTGTGAAGATTAATTTGATTAACCGTGATGATCTTCCTCCGGAAAAAATCTCGAACATCAGCGAGTCTCGCTGTTGCGCGGATCCGACCGTTTGAAGGTTGCAATTCCAGTCTTGAAATCGCCGGAAGAAGCTAAGATTTGAGAGCTTCGTCGCCGAATGTCAAGACCTCGTTTTCGACGTAGACGAGTGAGACTTCGTCGGAGAATGGAGCAACGTTGGAGGCGATCCAGTTAATGGCGACGTTCGGATCTAAAGCTAGGGTTGAGATTTCGCCGTTTGAAACTTTGATGAAAACTTCGATTCTGGCGCCGGAGACGACGGAGATGACAGTTAATAAGATTTATTGTTGTTCTTGCTACGGTTAATAAGATTTACTATTGTTCTTATTATGGGTAATGAAATTTACTATTTTTCTTGTTACCATTTATATTATTTACTCTGACAGTTAATAATAACAACCATTAAGGGTATTATTGGAATATTATAATGTTATTATAATAAATTGGTTATTTATCTAAATATGTTAATAATTGGGCTATAATTTTAAAATAATGGGTTGTTTGGGCTAGATACCTAACTCGCTCAATTAGAGATTTATTAGTATGTAACATCTATTATCAATATAACCCTAGCTAGTTTCCGCTCTTTTTTATTTCTAACTCTTAATTAGAAGCATTTATAAAAATAAAGAAAGAAAGAAGGACACAATATGTGAGAGGGGTATTGAAATCATTAATTACAATCAGACTAATTCAATTAATTGTCATCACCCACTTTCTATAACTGTCACAATTGTTAATATTTTGCATAGCTGTCAACAGAGATTCTATTGCGAAAACCCATTTATCTTTTTTGCCAAAATTATAAAACCATATATACGGGCTTAAAATTACTGGACCACATTTTATTTATTTGGTAGCTAGTCATTTATGGACTCATCTGCCATGAATTAGTCACCGCAAATTAAACGATCGAAGCTAGTCCATGACATAAAATTACTTTGAATCATATAGTACAAGAACTCCGTACATGCCATAATCACTTTGTAGTGTACATCGTTGATGGCGATTGAAAATGGCATTGATTCAATCAATATATCGGATTTGCTTTCATGCAAAACAACGGATATATATTTTCCTTGGAAAGCTTTTGCCGACACTTCGTATGGTTATTTGATATAGATTTTGTTGTCGTGTCGCTGATTGGTTTTATTATGATAGCGTATAAACCAGAAGGAGTTAGATATGTTTATATTAATCAGGAGATTATGATAATAGGTTTGACCTAATGATTGATTGTTATAGAAATTAATGTAATAGTACTAGAGTATTCTTAGAGAATATTTAAGCGAAGATATTCACAAACACTAGCGTTTGGTTTAGTTTTCTAAACTCGTTTTCTGTTTTTAATTTCTGTTTTCTGATTCTAATTTTTAAATTTAAAAAACAGATTTAGAATTACGTTTCAGAATATTTTAAATGTTGTTTGGTTATGTTTTCCATTCAATTGTATAGAGATAAATAGAAAACAACTTTTTATTGTTTTCTGTTTTTTAAACAAATTTCAAAGAAAACAGAAACATGATTCTAAATCTGTTTTCTAAAAACATAAGGGGCCGTTTGGTTTAGTTTTCTAAACTCATTTTCTGTTTTTAAATTCTGTTTTCTGATTCTAATTTTTAAATTTAAAAAACAGATTTAGAATTACGTTTCAGAATATTTTAAATGTTGTTTGGTTATGTTTTCCATTCAATTGTATAGAGATAAAATAGAAAACAACTTTTCATTGTTTTCTGTTTTCTAAACAAATTTCAAAGAAAACAGAAACATGATTCTAAATCTGTTTTCTGAATTTATAACCAAACAGTTTTTCTAAAACTGTTTTCTAGAATTTAGAATCAGAAAACAGAAAACAGGAATGGAAAATATAACCAAACGGCCCCTAAGTAAACAGGTTTTCTAAAACTGTTTTCTAGAATTTAGAATCAGAAAACAGAAAACGGTTTTGAAAAAGTTAACCAAACAGCCCCGAGTAAAATATCATCAGAACTTTGTTATCGTAAACTGAAAATAAACTGACATCACTGATTAATTTGACTAGTAGGAACTCTGAATTCCGGACCATGCATGTATATGAGTCTCTGGTAGTAAGACTATATTTTGAAATCCAAATTCTATAGTAGAAATTAAAATTTGAAGAAAAACCAAAATTCAACAATTTATTGTGTTTAGAAGTAAAGAACGATTTGGATAGATTCTCTTAGAAAAATGAAATTTCTCATTTAGTTATAAAATTTTCCCGATGTTTATTTTTCTTACTTTTCCCAAAAAATGTTCATCAATTCAAACAGCAACAAAAAAGTAGATATTTTCATTTTTTTTTCCATCTTATTTTTGAGGTTCTAAAGGGACTAGTGGTAAATTAATGGCACAACAAAAAATAACAACCATAATGATGACTTGTAAATAAATAACTATAAAGAACACTGGAAATTTTTTAATTAAAAAAGAATATTAATCTAATAATCATGGGAGACATTCCTCTCTGTACAACTTACAAATTTAGGAAAAAAACACATGTATCATTGTAGCATTTCTTAATTACTGTATTGCTTTCTCTTATTTATTATTTTTTTTTTTAAAAAAAGTTGCATAGAGAGACACATAGAAGCAGCCTAGAAATTAGAGAGAAGGCATTGAGCGCTAAAAAAAATGTTTCAGATACATTTTTTTTAGCCTTTATAATCTTTTTCGATCTTCAATTCGGTAAAGTAAACGGAGCTACAGTAAGTTGAGGGAAGCTCAAGGCCCCCTTAAAAAATTATTTTACACTTTACACTTTTGACAAAAATTTTAAAAAGATTATATTTTTTTTTATCTTAGAAATTTATAAATTAGCTCCCCTAACTCCTTTGTTTTGTTTTTTTTGTTTTTTTTTTTTTTTTTATCAAATTAACTCCTTAATGAGCTTCTCAAGACTCCGTTCCCGATTTTAAGCCCCGATAAAACTGACAAAGTAGTCGTATAAATTCCAAACCCTAAGAACCTTAACCTAAAGGAGCCAGAGAAACATCCAAACTATTGAAGAAGCAAACAATAACATCATAAAATATTTTAACTCAAATATGTATTATTATGCTAAATATGTATTATTAGGCTAGACAGAAAATGTAAAACATACAATACAACCAGTGGAAATGACGAACGTTCACATGCACATGAGTATTTATTCTATAATAATGTGTTGTAATTTACTCCCCTTAATTTGTGCTTATATACAACCTATATAATTCAGACATTATTTATAGAATGTCGAAGAATATTTGAAATGGTATGCACATGAACTCATCCTGGCTTCACGGGACGGCACCACACGGAAGGAAGGAATTTCGTGTGGTGTGTGTGCCTCACGGTACTTCCATGTACCGTGAGTATGGCAGACGGAAGGATCCCTTCCAACATGTGGCGGAAGTGGGAGAGCACGTGTCGGAAGAGTTGGTAGGAAATGTTGCCGTTGGGGTGTAGGCAGAGTGCAGGAGTGTGTCAGGCAATGTTGCAGTGTGCGTGTGTGTGTAACTTATATTGTATAAAATTAATATAAATGATTTTTTTATTTTTTTTTAATTCCTTATTGGAAGTTAATGGAAATATGGATTTCCATTAATCTTAACGGAAATTCCATTTCCAATAAGCAATGGAAGGCACCAAAATGCCTAATGGAAATACCATTTCCAATAAACAATGGAAGGTAGCTTATTGGAAATGGAATTTCCATTTCCTTCCAATAGCCAGGATGACACATGAACAGAAGTTCAGATGATGAAGAAAAAAAAGCGACTTGGGTATTAATCCCAACCTAGCTAGCTAGTATTTGTCTTATATGCAAGATATACAAGAGTGGTTAATATTTCTTAGTATTTTGGGAATCAAGTCACAATGTCTTTGTAGGTAAAACTATCTTCACTACTAATAATATATGGAAAAGAAAAATAGAAATTCACATTATGTTAGAAATTAATATAATCAAATAGTCAACATACATTTTATCGGAAATGTTCAGATGTGGAATTCACCTCCGGGATACGCTCGCGAATCATGACTCTATGAGCAATAATTAATCAGTTTTGTATTGAAATATAAAAATTTATTATTATGAAAGTAAAAATAAAACACACACTCTCTCTCATATTAGTCAAAATCAAGGTTCAATAATATTCTAGAGTGCATAGAATAAAGAAGAAGAAGAAGACTCGTCAACTCCCATAAAGAACACTTCTTCTTGCTCCAACAACTCTCAAAATTAGCCAAACACAAAAATCAAACTAAAACAAATGTAAAGATGTATTTTTGAAGTTACAAATTTGTTTAGTTTTATGGTTTTTTCGGAGCAATTTGATCCTTTGGATAAGATTCAATGGTCCATAATTGCTCAAAATTGAGTAATAAAGACATTAGGATCGAAGGTCGCACGACACGCAAGTCGTTGAGCGCGGTGCACAGAGAGGTATCAAGATTGCGCCATAAACTACAGCGCTGCGCACAGAGTGCAGGGCGTGGCGCGCGGGCTTAAAATTGTTGTTTCTCCTCTCCGATGACTCCGTTTTGCTTTGTTTTGGCTTTCGAATGCTCCCAAATAGCTATAATATACTTTAATAATGTCATGGCTCTCGATTTTCATCTTTTAACTGAAATTCACCATAAGTACTCGACATAACCATAAAAAACACTGGAGAACTAATTAAATTCAATTCCGAGAATGAGAGATTCATACATATAAATTCCACTCATCAGAAGTTTGAGTGGCCTGATGAGGGATCGAGTCTTGGTTAGTTGGTGATCTTCAGTTTATTTCTATATTCGAGTCTTGGTCGTAGTTTGTGATTGGTGATCCTCATATGTTTGAGTCCATCCTTTAACTGTCAGTATCTTATTAAAAAGCCATTAAGTTTCTCAAAATTTGATTCCAACTTGCACGATATTGTTGCTACATGGAGTTTGACGTTTTGGTTCAAGCAATTCTCTTGTCCCTCATGTTGTTCCTCGCATCACACAGAACATTATTCATCTATTTATGTAAGGATGCGACGTGGCTTCGCTGACAGCTTTTAACTGTGGATGTGCGTCATCTGTCTCTGTTTTGGATCAGATGACATTCATTTTGTTTGTCAAGCATAAAAGAGAATGTTCACCCTTGGGTAGGGTTACACACTTGTGTCGCCGAAACCCTTTTGAAGAAAAAAAGTGTGTCTTTTGTTATCTAGTGTTTGTGTCTTTCCGGCGAAAACAAACCAGTATTTACAGTGGTTGTTGTTGTTTGATATACATTGATATACTGAGAGAGTGTTAGAGTGAAAAGTGAGGGCAGCTCAAGTCTAGGGGGAGCTTAGATTAGTGAGTACCTAGAATAGTTTGGAGTTAGGAATAGTGGAAGGTTATCATCTATTTGTATTCCGTCGTTGTACTCATACTATCGTCTAGTGAAGTTACTCTTTTCACCGAGATTCATATCCCCCCAGAGTAGATGTTTGATGCAGAATTGGGTTATCATTCTTGATGTCTTTTACTTGTCATTATTTACTTGTTGTCTGTTGCTTGTTCTCTTTGCAGTTGTTCCTACACTTCTTAACAACACCTAACAAACTTAACAAGTTAACTTATTCAGTAGATCTGGACTTTCATATTATCATATAATTTTAGTTTTAAATATTTTATAACTTGAGATCATATTTTTTATTATATGAAAGGGTTTGGGTGTAATTAATCCTGGCCTAACGGTAGCGGGACGGGACGGAATCCCCGCTACCGTTAGGCACAGTAACGGGAGCGGGACTCCCGTTACTGGTGATGGACGGGACTCCCGTCCCGTTAAGTTGGCTAACGGGATCCGGTGATCCCGTTAGTCCCGTTTTTTTTAAATCTCGGCCGTTGGATAAAAAAAAATAGCCGTTGAATTTTTTACCTTTTTTTTATAGCCGTTACTAACATTTCGGCCGAATTTTTTATTTTTTTTTACCCATTTATTTCTAAAATCTATAAATACCCCCCCATTTCATTCATTTTCTTCACACCTTTCCTTCAAACTCTCTCAATCTCAATCTCAATTCCTCTCAAACTCTCTCGATTTTAATCTCAAATTCTCTCTAACGCTTTCAATTTTTCATGGTATCCTCATCCCACAACCGAGGAGGTCGAAGGGGAAGAGCTTCCCGAGGTGAACGAATGCACCGTTTTGAAGAAAATTGGTTGCACTTGTCTCAAAACGCCCCCGACCCAAACACCCAATACTCTTTCGATCCAAATTATGTTGCTCATATTTTCAACCATTCGGAATTCACCGAAATTCCAAACACCCAAATCCCATATTACCCTCAAATGGATCCCGAGCAAGCTTATCAAGCTCAAATTCCGCCATCCGAAGTGGCTTTTCAAGAATTTCAAGTATTCGAGCAACATTTACGTGAATCCCAAAATCCAAATGAAGAAGAAGATGACGATGAAACCCAAAATCCAAATGAAGAAGATGAGGAGGAGGAGGAGGAGGAAGAAGAAGAAGACCTACCACCACCACCACCACCTCAACCTCGAAGTCAAGTTCCACGACCTCGACAACGTGAACAACAAGAGAAGACCCAACAACGACGACAGCGACGAGCACGACAAGAACAACAACAAAAACGTGAAGGTGCTCAACAACAACAACAACCACCTCAACAACAACAACCACCACGACGTCGTGCTAGGTCCGTTGTGTGGACCTTCTTTGAAGAGGTGATTGCGAACGGCGAAAAAGCCGGAAAATGTCACAGTTGTGGCAAAATCTTCAGCGCTCACAACACAAGAGTCGGGACGTCGCTATTGTGGAGTCATCACAGGCACTGCCAGGGGACTCCATCTGGAGCCTCGTCAAGCCAGGTAAGTCACATCGATCCTGTAAGCTTTAGGCGTGAGTTAGTAGAATATTTTGTTTCCACCGATCAATCTTTTAGTCATATCGAATCTCAAGGCTTCGTTAGATTCATTAGTTCTATAATTCCAAACGTTCAAATAATGTCTAGGAAAGCTTTGAGATCCGATATCCTAAAATGGTTTTTAGGAGAAAAGGAACAAATGAAAGACACAATATCATCTGGTAGGTATAGCGTAGCCTTAACCTCGGATATCTGGACTGGTCAATCTAAGATGGATTTCATGAGCGTTGTAGTGCACAATATAGACGACGATTGGAACCTAAACAAACGTATCATAGCCTTTAGGAGGATAGAAGGTTCTCACACTGGTGAAAACATCTTAGACATCATAGTTAGTGTTATAGGTGAGTGGGGTTTGACCAATAGGATTATATCTGTAACCTTAGATAATGCCACAAGCAACAACGCCATGATTAGGGAGTTAAAGGAGAAACTTAACGTTGACGATACTCTTTTGCATCAACGTTGTGCTACCCATATCATAAACCTCATAGTTCAAGCCGGAGCCGCTAGTTATGACCCTTCGATCAACAAGATTAGGAATTACATTAGTTGGATAAATAGTTCAACCTCTAGAGTAGATGAGCTTAAGAGACGCCTTAGACTAAACGGTCTACAAGAACGCACCTTTCACCTAGATAACAAAATTAGGTGGAATTCTACCTTTCTCATGTTGACCAACTTCTTATCCGAGCATTACGTCAATGTTATTGTTTCTTACATTAACAGCGAACATGCCGAAAACGCTATATCCGAATATGATATTAGGATGGCTGAATCATTTGTTTCTTTTCTCGATATTTTTTACAAAGAAACTTGTTATCTCTCTGTTGTTTACGCTCCTACTTCTTTTCTCGGTCTTCATACTATGACTGCAATTGCTGTGCATCTTGATAAATATAAAAACGAAACAATTTTTCAAGATTCTATTCAAGCAATGACAGCCAAGTTTTTAAAATATTGGGGGGCTGGAAAGGTTCCATTATTATACGGTTTTGGAGCCATTCTAGACGTCCGATGTAAAATTGGTGGTTTAAAAAAATTTCCGAAGTACATTAGAAACCATTTCGTGGACCAAGATTACGTTGCACTTGATCTCGGGAGGATCGTGCAAGCTTTTTTTGATCTTTTCAAGGTATACGAGGCGAAACTCCTACCGCAATATCGAGCACAACCATATCAATCACAGACGCAGTATCTGAGAAGACACCAATACACGAATGTCTTCGTCAACGCGCCCGCTTACAGCTCATCGCCTTAACAACAAGAAACTGGGACAAGTCAGACGAGGTTGAGCGCAACCGACGCACGGTCCCATCCGGAGATCCAAGAGTACGATCGGAACGATTGGGTCAGGTCGGATGACGAAGCCATTGACCTCTTGGTTTGGTGGAGACAGAATGCGAGGAGGTTCCCGGTCTTGTCATCTATGGCACAAGACATCCTCACCATCCCTGTTTCAACCGTGTCATCTGAGGCGGCTTTTAGTAGCGCGGGCCGCATCATCGACGATAGAAGATGTAGCTTGAAACCGGAGATGGTCGAAGCATTGACGTGCGGTAATGATTGGATTCAACATAGAAATCGAGCACAAGAAACATTCATGTGCTTCGATATTCTTGACGATTTTGAAGTTGATTTCGCAAATGTAAACATCAATGGTTAGACTAACTTGTATAACTAAGGGATATCCCGGCCCTTGTCCGGGATAATTTTTCAAATAATTAACGAGGAAATGGGTACTCTTTTTCCTCGCTGTCGCACATTTTTAGGGGTCGGTGAGGTTTTTTAGGAGACCCATTTTTAATTTCACATTGTTCTTTATTATTTTTTCTACCCATTTACTTCAAAATCTTTTCAAATTAAGTCCTTGTATATAATTATTTAAATTCTTTTAAATCTTCATTTCTACCCATTTAATTTAAAATCTTTTCAATTACATCCTTTTATTTAATTATTTAACTTCATTAAATTTTTTTTTAATATTTTTTCTTTTTTTTTTTACGTCTAACGGGGTCCGAATCCCGTTAGGCGGGACTCCCGTTACCGTCCCGTTCATTAACGGGACGGGACTCCCGTTAGTCCCGATAACGGGAGTCCGGGCTTGGCGGGAGCGGGAGTCGCGGTACCTCCCGCCAAGCCAGGGTTAGGTGTAATGATCGTCATTATCTAATAGAAGCATCTATTAAATTAAAAAAAAAAAATTATTATGTCATTCATAATAAGCTGTGTGTCGTAAGGTAATTAATAAGTTTGGATTCATTTTAATACAATAAAATAAAAAAGTTTTGATTGGTTATAAAGTTTGCATTTATAGCATCAACATGACTCTCTCGATTGACGCTTTCTTTAGCTGAGCCTTACGCCATTTGATTGGAAACATTAAGATTTCATGATTAGGCACTACTTAATGTCTTCATTATTAAAAAAAAAAAAAAAAAAACTCTCTATTTTACTTGGATAGTGTGCCTAGTTAAATTGAGAAAAGATGGTGCAATGACAACCATATGTACGTAGCTCATTACAAAGCAGTTATATATATATATATATATATATATATATATATATATATATATATCATATGTACGAAGCTCATTACAAAGCAGTTATATATATATATATATATACACACACACTTGAGCCACCAGTGCCATGCACCACCACCTTTAAATACTGACCACCTTTATGAATGGGATCTTCTAAAAACAATAGCGAAGCCATTGATGCCTAATGTATATATCATATATCGGGTTGTGATGCGTTGTTATTTAAATACCCATCACAGATAAGTTAGCCCTATTATTATTAGAAGTGTTCCCCCAATTTCATATAATAAAATATTGGTTGGCAGTCACATGGCATGTTTTACATGCATTCCCTTTGACCTGGTATTTGCTTCATGGAATTTTCCATTTCTCACTCTCCAAAATTAAACCGTATTACACTGTATAGAGATTATAAAATATCTTTCAGCTCTTTTATGGATCTCTCTCTCTATCCCATAATTTCACTTAAATCATGAATTTCAGTGACCTTATAATTGAACAGGCATAAATAATGCATCTCAATTAACAGCTTGTGGTCTAACTTTAACTATACTTTGAACTTCAATTAATTGTAATGGTCAAAGTTTGAAGTTCGTAATTAACATTATATATCATTATTATTATATATATAAAGCAAAACCCGGATTTCACTATTCACACAGACTCAAATCCATGTTCATTCTACAGTGCGGAGATAGTTTTGCATAATTACAACATTTTACGGTTTTGCCATTAAATATGAAAAAAATAGCTAAAAGAATTTAGATTAAATTACCCTAAACATTAAACAATATTACAAGTTCTGCCATTCTAACTCTCGATGAATCCAGATATTTGTGGAAAGGACCTGAACATTATAAAAATTACAATAATAGCATGTGCAGCCGTCTCGAATTCTCCAGAGCTTTGCTGAAATCTTTCTTTCATCAAACTCCAGATATTTCAGGAAAGTTTTTTTTTCTTCCCAATCTGCCTATATATATATATATATATATACACATCAATAGCTTTGAATTTCCTCGGCTCTCATTTATGTGTAAAATGTAATTACCAAGTAGCCATCTCTTTTACCCTGCTTTCATATGAGAAATTGGTGTTTAAAAAAAAAATGGAGTCTCATTCTTGGATTCAAAACGAAACGGCCAAAATAAACTATACATTCAGAGGACGTTCAACAAATAATGTACTATAAATCCATCCTTCGACCCTGTTTTCATCTGAGCAATTGTTTTTTTTTAAGGTAACAAACAGGTTTGAAAAACCCAACACAACCAAAAAGGCAAACACTTTAAAATTCAACCCAAAACAATCTACTTTCCTCAATCTTCTAAAACCCTAAAATTAGATAAACCAAGCAAATCCATGAAAAAAAAAGAGATAAACCAAGCAAATAACAATCCAACGCGAACGAACCCCCAATCACAACGATCAAAACAGGGAAATCTAGAAATAGGTAAAAGATTATAATTTTTGAGAGACCTTGAGTGAGAAGGTGATTAACGGTTTCGTTTGGGTTCATGTTACAATCTTTGAGATCCTCTTGGATTTTCGAACGAGAAAAGAATAAATTTTGAACATTCACATGATGGACGATATCTGAGGCTGTGAAGAACGAACAACATTGAGCTGAGCGGTCCTCATTGACTTCGTGGCATTGATCAGATTGATGTGGTGAGTTATAGCGAAGACGGTCTCGGTGATGGCTCCCAAGTCCTTGATGGAGTTGGAAGCGATGGCTTGAAGTTGAGAAGAGTTTAAAATTTTGAGGTCGGTTGAATCTCGATAGAAGTTCCTTTTTCTTCTTCTTTCTTATTACTCCTCTCTCTCTCTCTCTCCATAATGTTTTTTATACAACTCTTTTGAATAGAATAGAATGGCGAAGATACAAAAGATGAGTAAATGGGTGATGGTCTATCTATTCAAAGTGAAAAAATGGGTGCGTGTTTTTTTTTTTAATCATAAAAATATAATAAAATCAACGTGGCTGATATTTTTTTTTTGCTAGCAACAACTAGCTGATATGGAGAAAGTGTTGTTGTACTTATAGGTGTCATTCAATGAATTATATAAAAAATACCAACGTGTGGAAGAAAAAAAAACTGTTTCAAGTGTAACTAACGTTTAACAATTATTTTATGAACATTTGTCAAATAAATTCATGATACATTAGTTTATTGTTATTTTCTTTCTAATAAACTAGTTAACATTCATTTGATGTTTGAATCGCATATGTTGTCTTGAACATTATTTTCTATCAAAAACTTTGTTGAATCGTGCTGTTTGTCCCAATAAACTATCTCATATGATTATCTACTCTAATAACAACCACAAAGAATTTTTTATTATTATTAAAGTTAAATAATGTAAGTTATATGTTCAATGAATTTCAGAAAAATGTATTAAAATATGACCATTAGTTATATTGATAAATTGCAATGCACAATTTTATATTTAGAAGTTGGTGTATTTCATTTAATTTTTCAAATTTATTATATATTTTATTTAGTGCAAAAGGTGTCAATTAGAAATATATCATCAAACTAATAATGAGTAAATTACATGTAGAAATTCGTTACCTCAAAAACATAAAACAAATGTGATGCCATCGAATATATATATTTTCATCAAAATGAAAGTAAACGACAATTGCTCGCTGAAAAATATTATAACATTAGATAAATTTATTATAGAAAGAAAGAAAGGAAAAAATATTTAAATTAAAAAAAAAACTACTTTTTCAATATGCCGTTTGTATTGATGCGTAAATTGTTCCTATCTATTTATTGGACAACAAACAATTTTTTTTTTTGTTTTCTTTTGTTACTATGTATAATATGATAACTGATATATAATCTCCTCTTTTTTTTTTTTTTTTTTTTTTTTTATTATATCTACATTATTATGATTTTAGTAACACAAATTTAATAAATTATATATATTATTATTGACTTACGTAAAAAAAAATTTCCAGCTGCGCGACATCGTTTGGCATATTTTGATTATGTTGAAATAATGTAATATTTCTTAGCCAATAAATCAAACATATAATTTATTATTATTATTATTTAATCAATTATATACATAATTTATTGGTATTAAAATGTATCAAATAATCCCGCTGCAATGCGCGGGCACGCTTGCTTGTAATATATAAAGAAAATGCATGGTAGACACTCACAACACACAATGAACAGATGTTTTGTGAATTTTTTATATATTTTTTTAAGAAAAAAATAATAAGAGATTAGATCTTAAACATAAATAGTATTTATTCGTATCGATTTTTTTTTATCATAAATACAAAAATATCTTTACAAAACTTTAAATATATTTTTTTCAAACTTAAATATTTCTGAACATATCTTTATATTTTTTCTTGTAAATTAAAATATATTAATTATTCCGTAACAACGTGCGAGGCATATATTGCGTGTTGTATGATATTTGTAAGAATATTGACCTCATGAGCATGGGATCAACTTAACCCCACAATATAGTAATAAATATGTGTGCGCTATAATATTGAAAATGAAATTATGACAAATGTAAATTACTCGTCGAGTGCATTGAATTGAACGCCAACTAATTAACACAACCCGTCAAGGCGGTAGTTCATTCATTCATATAAATGGCATCTCGTACGTACTGATATACTTCTGCGTATCCTAGTTATTTATCATCAGCGATAGTTGTTGTTCAACTTTTAACTCTAGACGCTGCTATAAATTATATAGCTACCTAAATATTATGTATGATCATTTAGAAACGTTTATTATTATATCAACGAAGACTCTAGATATGCTTTTAATAAATAAATATGCCACTGAACCCTAGAAAAAAGTTTATTTATTTTTATTTAATAACCCTAGACAAAAGTTGGTAGTAATTGGTTCATGATAAGTTATTAGAGATTAATTATACATAATTATATTATTCTACAAATCCTTAAGGTATTGATATTTGAATTTTGTAACTAACTAGACCACCTTAAACTCAAGATTTTGGATTTAGCTCACGTTTGAAGAGTTTTAGAAAAATAGTCAACTATATTAGGTGCCACTAGAAGTAATGTGTTAAAATTCCATATTTGTCCTTAAATAAATATAACGTTTTTTTTTAGATTCATCACTTTATCTCTCTTATTTTTAATTCGTCGCTTTCTCTTTCCTACTTTTTTTTTTCAAACATTTTTTTTTTTTTTGCATCAAAACTTCAAAAATCCATATCTATCTCATACGAAGTCGAAATTGAGTGATTCCAAATCCTACAGATTCGTGGCACCGAGATCTTCAAAATTAGACTCATTCTGTTTGATGAAAAATCATGTTTAATGCATCATGTTTACGTTTCCATTTATTTCCAGATGATTTTCGAAAATTTTCAATTATTTCCATGTCTAAGGTAGTAACGTGATTTTTCTACATCTATGGTATTAAACATGATTTTTATCAAACACAATTGATCTATTTTTGAAGATCTCGGCGTCACGAATCCGTAGGATTTGGAATCACTCAATTTCGAGTTCATATGAGATAAATATGGTTGTTTGAAATTTTTATGAAAAAAAAGTGTATGAAAAAAATAGGAGATAGAAAGTGACGAATTTGTTTATAGATAAGAGTAAATCAAACCTTTTTTTTTTATCAGTCTATTTGGCTATATTCCTAAACTTTGACAAACATTGACTAAAATCAATAAAATGAAGCTTGTTTTTGGCCATATTTTTAGAACGCCCTTGATATTTACTACACATATACACAGTACATCTCTTCATTTCATATATGTGTGTATATGAGGGCTTGATCGCCCTGGACAACTTCGGCGTTCGCCGCCACCGAGACCGCGTTGTCCTCGACATCGACGATTGGGACATCGCTGGGGTTGCGGACCCCGTTAATCACAATGTCGGGCTCCTGAGAAGGACCCGAGGGCATGGTGGTCGAGGAAGAGACCCCGACAGCAGCTTTCTTTTGACGCCTAGCGTCACGAGCAGAGACTGTGGTGTTCATGTTGTCGTCGATAACTATATAAAAAAAACGAACTCTCAGACTTGAGAAAAATAACGAGGGCAAAAATAAAAAAAAATAGATTGAGGACGGAATAACCTTCGAGAGTGGCAGCCGAGGTTGGCCAAAGTCCAGCCGCGATGAATCTTTCTTCAGTGAAGAATGTCCACTCACCGCGTCCTTCTTGCAGAAGTACGAGCTTCTCGTCAAAGTAGGATTCGGAGGAGCTCGGATTTTCTCTTAAAAAAGATAAAACCACTAAGGTTAAGATTACAAATTTAGCTTGTAAGGAACAATAATATATAAAGAATAAATAATACGTATAATACATATAAGTAGCCCCATATTATATTATTTGTATATATAAGTAGCCTCATAAAATTTAGTCTTATAAGTTATATACTTTGTCAAATCACCACTCTGTACATGCTGTTGGTATATGTTATTGTTTTTATGTATTATTGGCTTATTTTTTAGCAGCAAATTTGTCTCGACAAGATGTCTTACAACACGCTCTCTAATATGTTGAGACATTTTAGCCTATGCGCACATATTCTGCAATTACAAGAAAATTCCATTTTTACCAGATTGTCAGCGGAAGACCTTCTACGTATATTGTCTCCGCGTGATGAGTAAGTAAATCCTATTTCGACTTCGAGCGATGTTAACCACTATAAAAGAAAGTTTCTACTCTTAGTAGTCTTTGACGCATTCATTCACACAATTAGGGTTCTTAGACGTGTAAGATCGATAGACTGTGAAACTGATTGTGTGGTATCTAGGGTGTAATAATACTCTATGTGCTATTCATCATCTTATTAAGCGTTAGAATTTCTTTTGAGTTTTGTAATTTGTGTTTATTGTTCATGAACATTGTTGATAGATACAAAAACTTGGGGAGTGTTTGAGTGGAACTGAAGGGATTTCAGATTTAGATGAGAATGAGTTGAAATTCACGTTTAGTAATAGAAAAAAAGTATTGAAGCGATGATCGTTCATATCAGACCGACGTGTGCTATTGACTACTTTACATATAGTGAATTTCTTTTCTATGGGCAAACTGCCCCCAAAGTAGATGACATTGCACCAAACTGAATTATCACTGTTTGTGTCATTTACTTTAAGCCATACATTTATATTTTTCATCTATTGCATCAGAATAGATTATCACATACATTGGCTCTACATTGTGTGCGACATCTTGTCTCTAACTAAACATAATTTTATGTATATATATATATATATATATATATATATATATATAGAGAGAGAGAGAGAGAGAACAAATAGCGGTATAAATACCTAATGTTTTCATAAAATACACTTAAATGCCTATTCTTTTTTTTTTCGCGGAAAAATACCTATTGTTAAGTTTGAGTTGCACCGTTAAATAAAGTCAGTTAACTTTGACGGAAATGCACGTGGCAACCTCAAATTAAACATGATTTAATATTTTTTTTTTTCTTAAAATTAACTAAAAATTAAAAATATCATTTTTATATAAAAAAATTTGATTAAAAATATTACAATCAAGCATTAATGATATTATAAAAATATTTTAATATTAATTTCTTAGAAAAATGATTAACTACTTTGATAACGTTTTATATTAATTTTTTTTATTTCTATTATATCATTTTTAATAATATCATAAATGCTTAACTGTAATATCAAAGTTGTTTTTAATTAGTTTTTTGTTATAAAAATTGATATTATTGATGTTTAATTAAGTATGAGAAAAATAGTAAATTTTATTTAATATGAGACTGTCACGTGTATTTTTGTTAAACTTAACAACTTTACTTAATGGTGTAACTGAAACTCAACATTATATATTTTTTTCGCAAAACAATAATAGGTATTTAAGAGTATCTTTATGAAAATGTTAAGTATTTATGCTGTCATTTCTTCATATATATATATATATATATTTATTTGTATATGGATTACAAAAATTTAGCCTGCATAGAACAATAATAAGGATTAATTCATATAACTCTTAGATTTCCAAGACTAATAATATTGCTAATCTTTTTATTACCAGTCTGTAAAGCATGTGAAAAGATATTTATAATGTTTAAATATTCCTAGATAAACCTTCCGTAAACAGGTTTGAGTTACCGGGGTAACTGATGGGTTACTGCGCAGTATACCGCTTACCGTCAGATTCGGTAGCGAAATGTACAAAACTGTAAAATACACGTAAAACTGAAGTTTACCGCATTAGTACCGGTAGAGAATCCCGTGATGCAAAAAACGGTTCGATCCAGCTAAAAACTCAATAAAAATCGAGAGATACTGTGAGAAAACCGGGATTTACAACAATTATAAATAAAAATATAAATAAAATAATAAGAGATTTGTAACAAAGTAGCCATTTTGAATGGAGGCAATTAAAATAATAGCTAAACTATAAGTTTTATTAAGAAAATGGCCCACGCTATTTTAGATTCCAAAATTACCCTTTCTAGCCAACCCTTTCCTTCGTTCCTCCCTACTCTCTATCCCTCTCTCCGTTACTTTCTCCGTCACAAGTCAGCCTTAGCGCCGTCGTTTCATTTCCGGCGAAGAACCTCCGGCGACACGTAGCAGGGGTCCCACAGATGGTGTGAAGAAGTCTGTCTTGTCGGAGCTTCTCGGAGGTCTAAAATCGGAGATCTTCAAGTCATCGGCGTCAACGAGGAGCAAATTCTCCGGCTTGATGTCGCGGTGGCGATCCCGCGGTTGTGGCAGAAATCGACGGCGGAGATCAACCACTGAAATTACCGCCGCGCTTGATCCTCTCTCAGGTGACCCTGGCGAAGAGCTCGCCTCCATGGACGTACTCCATCATCACAAAGATCCACGAGCGCGTGGCAATCACCTGTCGGATCTAGAACAACCACATCACCGAGATTTCCCTCTCGATCTGCTCCGCCATGTCGGCCCGCCGAACTCTGTCTTTTTCGATCACCTTCACTACAAGTGACCAACACATTCACTAACGGCGATCGTCGTTGGATTCTCAAGGCCAGCGGAGAAGGAATCTTCAAGATCTCCATTGGCGAGATGTGCAATAGGTGGAAATTCTACTTGGTTGCGAAGAAATTTCAAGATTTGAATACATCATGACTGAGTGATTATTTGATTCCGTTTGGTTGCTAAGAAATTTTGTATTAAAATAGTTGTGTCGTTGATTGATATATATTAGCTCAGCTTTGGAAGATTTCCCTAGGTTTTGTTTGCTTAAAATATCTTGAGTAGCTCTGCCGCTATTGAATAATGTTTTGTTAGAAAAAAATCAATTTGTATTTTCTTGATTCAAAGATTAGTAATTGGAAGCTTGGATTTTTTTTTTTTTTTTTTTTTTTTTTTTTTTTTTTGTGGTTTTGATATTTTCGGCCATGTGCGATTAGATTACAAGGATATACTATTCTATTATGATTTACTGATTGTAATTCTGCTTGTGATATTTTAGGTGTATGGTTAATCGTATTTACTATTTTTTTTGTTACGGTAAATAAGATTTATTATTGTTCTTATTATGTTAAATAAGATTTACTTTTGTTCTTGTTATCGTAAATAAGATTTACTTTTGTTATTGTTACGGTAAATAAGATTTATTTTTGTTCTTGCTATGGTAAATAAGATTTATTTTTGTTCTTGTTATGATAAATAAGATTTACTGTTGTTCTTGTTACAGTAAATAAGTTTATTGTTTTCTTGTTACGGTAAATAAAATTTACTATTGTTCTTGTTATGATAAAAAATATTTTTAGTTATTCTTATTACGACAAATAAGATTCACTAATTTTTTTATTATGGATGATATTATTTACTATGATAGTTAATAATATTAACGTAATGGTATAATTGAAATATTGGAATGTTGTAATGATAAATTGGCTATTTTCCTAAATATGTTAATAGTTGGACTATAATTTTAAAATATGGGTGTAATTTTGGCTAATTGCTTAATCAGCCCATAAAATAAGTTTAAATAAAAAATAAAAGCTATGAAAATTTATTTTATACTTAATGATAAACGATATCTCAAACCCTATGAATTTATTATCTTGATGAATAATTACAAGTGTAAAGACTTACGTGGAATCTCAGCATATTGAATAACTAAAAAAAAAAGTGATGCCTTCTATTAGGGTCTTAGTATATAGGAAACCTTACAATTGAGTCTTCATGTTGGAAATAAATAAAAAATAAAATAAAGAATGAAACTAAAATCACACACTCTAAAAATTGACAGTAGCTTCATGAGATTCCACGTGCTAAACATATTTGTATGTAAGGAAACAAATACACTTTTGTCCACAAACATATATGTATGTATATATGCCTTGTATATGGTCCCACAAAGAGTGTCCATTAGTTATTTCATTTTCTCTCAAATCCAAATTCCCCTACTTTGGGACCCCAATTGGCCTAACTTCCTTAGCCTAAAACATTTATGAGTATTTTACACGGATCGCGCATGTTCTTGTCTCATTTTCACATGGTTTCTGATCCCTCCCATGCTTAAATAATTTAACCCAAAATTTTCATTTTTGTTACCCAAAACACCCTCCGGTAAAAACTATTAATATTTATCCAAACAATAATCCTAAAATATTTCTAGATCACGTTGTAGTAGTAGTTACAATACGTGACAGTAGCATAAGTGGTTGTATTGAATTGAATATTATAATATGAAACTAAATTAGCACCATCTTGAATTATAGGTTTATCTCAATAATATAATTGTCATTATTAAGATAGGACTTACAAGGAAACGGTTGAAGAGAGCAAGAAAAGAATCTTTGCATTAATGCTACCATATCTGTTTTTTGTTTCCATCTCCTAGAAAGAATAAGCTCTCTATCTCATAAAAACCACGACAGAGACAAATGAAGAGCAGTAAGTAATTAAGTTTCCGTGATATACTATTATACCAAAAAAAAAAAATATACAAACTTTTATTTTAAGGCAATTAAGTCCGCGGTTCCAATAAGAAGGAACACCACCAAGTAGTGAAGAGCTATGAGCTCTAGTAATTACTACCAACCAAAAATATATAAACAGAAAGAAGAGTAGAGAAAAAATATATTATAATATTATACATATATATATATATACACACACACGAAGATACACGGTTTGTTCTTTTCTTCTTCATCATCATCATCATTACCGATAGATCCTAGATATAGTTGACAAAGAAAGAAAGAGAGATCGATGGGAAAGACAGGCAAATGGCTGAAAAGCATATTGACCGGAAAGAAAGAGAGCAACAACAGCAAAGAGAAGCAACACAACGTTGATAATCATCATCATATTACCGTTATCTCTTCTAATGAGACCAACACTCCCAGATCGACGACTCCGAACCCGAATAAGGAGAAGAAGCGGTGGAGCTTCCGGCGATCTTCCAGAGACTCCGCCGCCGAGGCCTCGCCGCCGCCTCCGACTCCGCCGCCGCCGCTGGCGGTAATGCAGATGGCGGCGGTGGAAGAGGAAAAGATCAAGAGAAACGCCGCCGAAGCCGTCGCCATCGCGATCAGGACCGCCGCGTCGGAGGAGGACGCCGCGGCGGTTGTAATTCAGTCCGTCTTCAGATCTTACCTCGTAAGTATAATGAAATATATATATATATATATATATATATATCCAGATCTTGTGATTTTGGTCCGTCTTCAGATACTCCTGAACTTTTATGGCTAGTGTTTTGGTCCCCTGTTCTTTTTTTGAGCATTTGGTCTATAAATTATAGGTTTTTGTAGCATTTTAATTATTTTAAAAATAATTAACTTTAATTTGTATCTGTTAAAAAAATTCTATACTAGTCTTTTGCAAAGAATTTATGATATAAACGATATGGAAATAATTTTTTTGTTTTCCCTTGTGAACATCTATGGAAGAGTTTATATCTGTGCATATGTTTTTTTTTTTTTTTTTTCCTTTGTAATTATGACATCATAATTTATTTAATATTGGTTTTTGCAGCATTTAAATATTTAAAAAATAATTTTTTCATATAATTAATTTATTTTACAGACTAAAAAAATAAAATATATCTTTAAAAATTTCTACTAGTCTTTTGCAAAGAGTTTCTGATACAAACAACATGTAAAGTAAAAAAAAAAAAAAATAATAAAAAAATCTTGTGACATCTCTTGGCATACAAGGCAGAGCTACCTTAGACCTATGGGGTCAAATGTCCCCCTAAACTTTTGAAAATTGCAATTTATACTCTAAAACATTTTATAAATATTCATAATCTTAGTCCAAATTTAAATGATTTTCTAAATTTCCTCCCCCTAAATTATTATTTTTTGGAATTTGCCCCCTAATTGGAATTCCCAACTCCGCCAATGTTATTTTTTTTCTTTCTTATTGTAATTATGTCACAATAATATATATTTTTTTTCTTCGAAATCTCTATAATGAATAAGGCGAGGAAGGCGTTGTGTGCGTTGAAAGGGTTGGTGAAGTTGCAAGCGCTGGTGAGGGGCCACCTTGTGAGGAAACAGGCCACGGCCACGCTACGGTGCATGCAGGCCCTCGTTACGGCCCAAGAGCGGGCCCGGGCCCACAGAATCCGGTCAGCAATCACCGACGACGAATCTTCGGCTAATAATTTCCCGCTCAACTACCGGACTGCGAATTCCACTCCAAGAAAATCCTTGCAAGACAACGGCTATCTCGCCACTAATAATCCTTACCATGTAAGTCTTGAAACGCGTTTCAAAGTTTAGAGGAGTTTCGCTTTTCCGCAACCAATGTGTATTTTTTTTGTCATTTTTATCGCGTCGTATAAAATATTCGTTTTGTTTATTTAGTATTTACCGTTGTGTTTTTTTTTATTCTCCTCTAATTTCGATTTTTTTTCTTCTTCTTGTTATGGTAGATTTTTGTGTCCGCTTTAATTTTTTTTTTTCTCTTCAAAATGTCCCACATTTGTATATAATTTTATATTAAAAAAGAATATTAACTTTGAAACAAGCTTAGAAGCGAGCAGCCTACCCCTCAAAAACAATAGGATAACCATATTAAAATCTCTTTTTTCTTCTTCTTTCTGTTTTCTCTTTTTGTTATCCTTTTATGTTTGTTAATCTTCCCGTTTTCTCATTTCTCGTTAATTATTTCTTAAAGAAAATGTTGTCCAAATTTCAACTAAATTAGAACTCGAATTCGCAATCGAACTAGTTAGTCTATATTTAAATCTCTTTAAGTTTGAATTTGATACATTTTTCTTAAACACAAAAAACATGTTTTTCGCCCCTCTATTATACCAAGTAAAATTTCAACCAGCATCATATTATTTCCGTGCAATTTTCCATCGACTGCCTCATCATCCACAATATAAACCGTAATCGAAACTATAACAGGAATTCGAGATGGACGAGAATGTAAAGATAGTAGAGATGGACATAAACGCGACAATGAGAAGCAGAAACAGCTACTCGAACTCCCTCGACCACCACCACCACCACCACCACCTCCCGCGCCCGCCCAGCAGCAACGGGGCGGGCCCACGACTAAGCCACCACCGCAACTCCACGGCCCGATCATCCCCGGCCCAGCTCAGCGAGGCGAGCCCGCGGGCCCACTTCGACCCCTACTGCGAGGCCGGCCCGCAGGAGATCACAGCCAAGCCGGCCCTGGACCCGGACCCACTCCTCGCCTCCTACCTATGCCCGTCCTACATGGCAAACACCACGTCGTCGCGGGCCAAGGCGCGGTCCCAGAGCGCGCCCAGGCAGCGCTCCTCCGCGGACGCCCCGCCCAGGCAGCGGCGCGCCTCCGGGGAGGGCGGGGCCCGCAGCCACGTCCCCAGGGCCGTGAGGATGCAGCGGTGCTCCTCCCACGTGGGGGCCACCGCCGCAGCCTCGGCCGCCGCCGCTGCTGCGGGGTATCATTACCCGTGGTCAATGGTGAGGCTCGACAGGTCAACGGTGTCGCTCATGGACAGCGAGTGTGGGTCCACTAGCACTGTTCTCACAAATGCCAACTATTGCAGATCTCTCGTTGCCTTTGATGTCAGTGTTCTTATTATTCATTATGATTACGTTTTATTTATGACCTTTGTTTGTTTGTTGGTTTGTTTGTTTCTGAATTGCTCTGTTCTTGTTGGTTCTTCTTCAATGCAGATTCATGGAAATAGGTACTGATTGTCGGAGGCAGAGATGTGACAAAATATGGAGGTTGATGATGTGTATGTGAAAATGGATTTTCTGACTTCAAGGCTTTTTTTATTTTTATTTTATTTTTTATGTAGAGTTTTTTTTTTTTCTTCTATGTATTTATATTTTTATAATTTGAGTGTTTCTTTGTGTTTGTTTGTAGTGAGCATTTTGGTCAAATTTGTTTACTATGGTATTTTGAAAAGAAAAAAAAAAAAACATGTTGTAGAGTGTGTTAGACGTAAAACTTTATATGTGGTGACATGTATTTATCTACAGAAATTTGATCGGATTGAGTTCAGATTATTTCCCCACAAATCACAATGATATGCTATTACTTTTCTCTTTACTCTATGTATGTATTAAAATCTTGGAGATATATTGTATGAGCACTGTGCATATGGTTTTTTTGCTGAATAAAATAATAAATTATTATATATAGAATGAGTCGTTTAAAATCACATAACCACGCGGTACGTACGACAATTTGTTGATGACTGAATGGACCGGAGGCCTGATTACCAGAGATACATGTAATTTGGTCTGTTTGTTGTAGTATTGGATATTGGCTGGGAATTTCTTGGAAAATTTTGTAGAGAAATGGATGTGTGGATAGTGGATAGGACAAACACAAGGCACAAGAGACAAATGTGCCTTTTGGAAGGTTGAAAACAATACTGTACTTTTATTGGAATACCCCTCCTATAGATTACATCTATATACAATTATAATAATATAAGCATAACATAATTTTCACATCTTAATACAAATTTCAGTTGAACATCTGCATAAAATTTAAGAGATGTCAAAATTGAATGTCAGGAAGGGTAAAAAAAAAAAATCAGAATTGCATAAGCTAGTAAAATTGGTCCATAAATTCGCATTTTTCGTATCTAATTGAACCTTAATTGGAGCTAGTTGAATTACTCATCTATACTAACTAAAATTAACATAAATCCTACTCAAATTCGCTAATAAAAAATTATCATGAATTAACGAAGATGACAAAACAAAGTGGCGCAAAAGAATCATTGCTTTCTTTTTTAGCCTTGTACTTAGTGACTACAGCTTGATATTTCAAAGCCGATGCCTTCCTGGCTGTCGTCACTGCTTTCTCGCGGCCTTGGCATCCTGCTAAGGAGCGGGTGAATTGAGCCTAAGCCTCATCGAGATTGGCTTGCTTTGCTGCCCCGGAGGCAGACAATTGGCATTGACATTGTCGAGCTCCGTATTGGCATCTCGCTCAGCGTAATACTTCTTCGAGCATCTTGCAATCTTGGCGACTTTGTCCTCGACATCGGACTCCAAGTTGCTCTTGTCGACGTGACAAGTGTTGACGTCAGCCGTCAGCTTCTCACCATGTCCTTGAGCTCGGCCGATAGGCAATAAATAGTGTTGAAATAATTAAACAAAAGAATGATAGGAAATAGCGTTGAAAATCCTTTTTTGGATCCTCTGTGGCATAAGTAACATATATTGTAACAATTGTTCAAGTCAAAACTACAAAAAATTGTTTAATACCCGAGTTACTTATTCACTTTCCTCCCGTGCGAACTGTTTTAGTTCCGATTTTTATAGACAAGTGAGGAGCGTTACCTAATTCTATTTATAGTCGCCCATGTTGTAGGTAACCAACCTATAAACAAGTGAGGAGCGTGGATTAGCAGCGACGATTGCAAAGGGTTGAGTCATGATTGTTGTTCATGAAGATAAAAGACTTCCGCTACGCCTTTTGCTTTTAAATAATCTAAACCCAAGGTTTTATTTTTTATGACAGTATAAGATCCTTTCAATTACGTTAAAGTTTATGATTTTAGTTACAATATTAATTTCAATCATATTTTGGTTTAAAAGCTTGACGACGCAAATTGTTTTCTTTTATCGATTTATGAAATGGAAATCATATTTGTAGGTCATGAGTTTTCAAGTTCTATATTTCAAGTTTTTAAATTAAAAAAATATTCACTACTACAAATACAGTCTTTCGGTGCGGATGACTTTTGGATGCGACTTTTCGCACCTAAAAGTCGCACCAAAAAAGACTTTCGGGTGCGAAAAGTCGCATCCAAAAGACATTGAAGCAACTAAAAAATTTCGCTGATTTTTTTTAATTTGGGTGCGAAAAGTCGCACCCAAAAGTTCATTAATACCTTTGGGTGCGACAAAGTCGCACCTAAAAATCAAGGTTACCTTTTAGGTGCGACTTTGTCGCACCCAAAAGTCCAAATGTTTTAAGCGGTCTTTTTCCCTCCTTTTGTATAAAATTTTGAGCGGTCTTTTTTCATTTTTTCGTCATTCCCTCTTCTTCTTTCCTTCTCTTCTCTTCCCGATACTTCTCTTTTTCTTCTCCTTCTCCATTGCCGCGTGCCTCACCTGCAAGAACAAAGAGGAAAAAAAATTTCAACAACAAGAACAACCCATCTCCGGCCGCCACAACCACCATCTCTTCCATTCTTCTTCTTCTTTGCTTGCGCTCGGCCAGCAACTCCACCACCGAGCCCGCGCGCGCATCTTGCCTGAGGAGAAGAGCCACTGCTGGGAAGTGCGAGTCGCCGCGAGCTAGAGAGGACGCCAATGAAGGAGAGGGTTAGCGCCAGAGAGTTCAAATCCACCAAAAACGAGGTGAGAATCTCTCACCCAGGTTGGAATTCAAAGAATTAGGGTTAAGTTAATTTATGGCTTTTATCTTTGTGGGTTGGTTCCTGACTTTCTCTATGCATTAGACTCGATGTGTGCTAGAATTATGATTATAATTGGACTTGAAATTGTGAAATGAGATTTTTAGATTATTCCTGTGGATTCGAGTTTTTTTTGGTCGTGTAATTTCTTGGGTGTTACTTGGCCGTATGTTTTGGGTATTGAAGTTTGGGATTTCGGTTTTTTTTTTGTGATGTGTTGAAGTGATTTGTTGCTGGATTTAGTTGATGATGGATTATTTTCGAATTTGTGGATGATTTGGTTTCGGTTTTGGATTTGGCCGTGTGTGCATTCTCTGGCCGTGTGGCTGTGGATAATTGTCGCCATTTTTTTTTTTATTTTGGGTGATTTTTTAGGTGCGACTTTAGGTGCGGAAAGTCGCACCCGAAAGTCAAGACTTTTGGGTGCGACTTTTCGCACCCAAGACTTTTAGGTGCGGACTTTCGGGTGCGGAAAAGGCGCACCCAAAGTTGCACCTAAAGGTATTATTGGGTGCGACTTTTGACTTTTTGGTGCGAAAAAATTCGCACCCAATGCTATTTTTTGTACTAGTGATTTCTTTGCCATACGATATTTAAAAAAAAAAGATATCTTAATTTTTTTTTAAGTTTAAAAAGTTAGCTAAATAAGACCGTCTGTTAAATTCGAGTCGTCACAGAGATATCAAAGACGAGCTCGTCTATGCCTTACTCGGTATATTAACTCACGTCGTCCCGAAACCCCTAACATGAGAACCTAAAGAATGTTTGTTCGCAATGAAATAAAAATACTGTCTACCCTATAATTTCTCCTTGCCAAGGATTTTATCGATGACCCATTTGTTGGCCGCCTGGCGAGGTAAAAGTACAATGGTTCGTGCTTTGAGTTCGTCTTATGAACATAGGGGCGGGGTAGATCCATCACTATGAGTTCAACATTTTGCTCCCTTGCAAGAATAATGAGCTAGATCACCATTCAGACAAATTTTGGAAACGTTTGGAGAATAATAATATTTAAGACATTAAGATATTCTAATAAGAAAGGTGGAATGGGAAACCTAAGTACGCACTTCGCAAAAAATATTTTATAAATGCAACATAATTTTTTTACCTCGGTCACTGAATTGGCCCTAAGAGGAGGAATAAGCAAGGCAATCATCGTCTGAAATATCGTGCTTCCTATGGAAGGTTTGTAGTAAATTTGCATAATCATTTATAGGAGCATATGGAATCGTTGGTTGGTTGGTGCTCGGGTGAGCGACATCCATGGTTATGTAGGAGTTTATCTCCGTTTGAGGGACAACGAAATGTTTCGACAAATCCCAAGAGACATGAAAATGCTTCGGCAAATCAAAGACAGGACCGTTCCTGTATGGTTGTCT
This sequence comes from Urtica dioica subsp. dioica, assembly GCF_054948205.1. Lineage (NCBI taxonomy): Eukaryota > Viridiplantae > Streptophyta > Magnoliopsida > Rosales > Urticaceae > Urtica > Urtica dioica. The sequence continues at coordinate 5,243,174 of NC_142761.1, forward strand.
CGGGTATGGTTGTCCCGATGGTTCTTAGGTGGCACCTTCGACTTGACTGGTCGGTTTATGTTTTGTGATTTTCCTTTTCGTTGTATTTTGCTCATTAGTAGCATTTTATTATGATTGGATTTTCTTTGATGCAAAAAAAAAAAAATAATATGGAGTCGTTGGTTTCTTTAAGTTTGACATCTTATCATTAGAAAAGTCTAAGTGAACTCAACTTAATTCTGGAAAAGCTAAAGTAATTTCGGACAAAGTGAAAGGATTCTATATGAACAAGGACAAAAAAAAATAAAGACTAAAACTTAAACAAATGTAATCAGTATGAAGACCTATGAACTTTCTAGAAAATAAAAAAGAAGACAAAATAGTGAAAAGTGAATAAATAAGATAACTTACCCGGTGAATTTTCTTGAACGGTGTGAATTTAGTGTGGGGTAGGATATGACCTGGTTAAAATCTACTTCCCGAATAGATTTCGTCCATGACAAACTGTCAACAAATCCTCAAACCGCGTGAAATATCTAAACTGAAAAGAGCAAGCCGAAAAGATATGTGACATGGTGTGTGACATGATTCGTGACAAGCGAATCGGAACGAACTATATTGATTTGAGAAATTTCATTAATTGGGCTTAATAAGCCATTAAATATCAAGATTAGACCCTAATGTTTAAAAATATCTAAATATGGACTTTTGACCCAAAATCGGATAAAAACACCCCTGATTCAAAAAATCCATATTTTTCTCTCATTTTCAAATGATTTTCATCACAAATCTTTTGGTCTTCTAATTGGTTGCGCTAGGATTATAATATTTTTTTTTTTAGGAATTTGGGTATGTGTTCAGTTTCGATTTTGAGGGTTTCACATTGAATCTCATCGTACGGCATCGATTTGTGATGAAAAAGAATTGTGATGAAAATCATTTGAAAATGAGATAAAAATATGAGTTTTTTGAATCATGGGTGTTTTTGTCCGATTTTGGGCCAAAAGTCCATATTCAGATATTTTTAAATATTAAGGTTTAATCTTGATATTTAATGGCTTATTAAGCCCAATTAATGAAATTTCTCCATTGATTTTAAGTTTATAACTTTTGTTTTATAAATATGTAATGCACTAGGAGACTGATTATGAGTGTAGAGTTCGACTCACCCTAAAATAATTATTATTGAGCCATAAGCCCAATGTCACGGTCAAATCGATATGACATATTTTGTCAGATTACTCTAAAAAGACAAAGCCATTGTCGTTTGGCAATGATAAAATAATAAATAGATCAAACGAAAGGTATCTATTTTGGGCATGGCCCATGTATTTTGGACGAACTCGGCCCTACTTAGTCCTTAGAAGCAGCACCAACGCCACGCCATAAGAGACCACGTCGTCTTCCATTAGACCCAAACTTGTTTGATAAATCTTAACTTGCCGTTCAACCAACTAATAAGATATTGCATACGAGAGAAAATCCAGGACGAAGTAATCAAATAAGTGTCTCTGAAGATCAATCGACTCCTGATAAATTCAATTCTTCTGAAGAAAAAAAAATGCACATATTCTATTGCGCACATCGACCCTTTATAAATTCATTTCTTCTGAGAAGAAATGTACGTATTCTATATCATTGAATTCTCGCCTGTAATTTTTGGGCGACATTTTTTCTGATCATAATTGTTGAGTTCGACCGTTGTAATCAAGCTCGCCCATTCAATAAAATATATTATTTTTCGCATGATTCCATTAGAATTATTGCATTTTTATTCAGTTATTTAAATTAAAATCTCGAATTTATTTTATTTTTCTATACGACGAATTTTTAAGATCAACATAATTAAATAAATAATAATATCTGTTATGCCGTCATTTTCACAAGATAAAAATGATACCCCGAGAGCAAAAACGACAAGAATCGGTGTTAGACCATCGGCGAAGTTCAAGACCAAACTATCGGCGAAGTTCAAGACCAAACTATCGGCGAAGTTCAAGACCAAACTATCGGCGTCCTAAAATCTTCGGCAAAGTAAGACTATCGGCAAAGACAAGAATCTTTGAACTATCGGCGGAAAAAACTATCGAAACAAAACAATCGGCGTAAGACCATCGACGAACTTCATCGTCGAGACTTTCGATATAAAACTATCGGCGACCTTCGTGGCCGAGACTATCGGCATGAAACTATCGGCGAGCTTCATGGACGAGACTATCGGCATGAAACTATCGGCATAGAACTATCGGCGTGGAACTATCGGCATCCAAGGAACACCACGGCCAAAAACGACCTCAAAGGCTCAATTGCCTCCAAAACCAACTCAAACTCCAATAGGAAAAACTATAAATACCCCATCTTCATCCACTCTCAAGGTAAGTCTTTCTCGACTTAGAAAATCTCTGTTTCACTCCCGACTCACTATATTTTTCTCTCTCGACACTTGAGACGAAAGATAAACCCCCCACCTCAACTAATGTTGAGCGTCGGAGCGCGCGCCAGGGAAAACCCCTCCGCGTCCCTCTAGTTCACGTTTCTTGTCTTTTCAGGCGAAGAACACGACAAACACGAAGAACCCGAAGAATGCGAAGAACCCGAAGAACACGACTAACTAGAAGGACTCGTCGAATCCGAAGAACGTGAAGAACCCGACGAACACAAAGGTGAACTAATCACGGAGTGACGGGAAACCGGAAACCTCTTTCTGGTGAGGCAAAGACGACGAGAAGAGAAGATTTCACCACATCCAACCTATGTGCGGTTATAGGGTCCGGTCCTAGACCGAACCACAGACGGTTCTGTTAGCAATATTATTGTAATATTGACGTAAATAAAAGACAAATTGCATGCAAGGAAAAATACACGTAAAAAGATCACAACACAACCGGCTAAACCTTAAAAAACCGGAAAACACAACGGAAAGGAAAAAGTCGAGGCCCATTGGACGGTCTCCTTGAAGCTTTTTATCGCCCTCCCACAGGTGCTGGATTTCGTGAGCGAAAGCCTCCCAGGATACAACGACTACAAGACGAGCAATGCACCACAAGACTCGACTTCGGCGAACTAGAACCTGTGAGAAAACTACCACCACGACACAACAAAAGAAAACTTTCTGTGGAAGAAGGGAGCTCGGGAACAGTGGGGAATACAAATGGAATTCTCGTATATCTCTGTGTGTTTTGAATGAGAGCTGAAGCCACTTTATATAGGCCAAGGCTAGGCTATGTTGGTTTGAAGTTCAAAACGTCCAGCCTTAAAGACATTTAACGCAGGTTATTACAACCATTTAACACAACGTTCTGAATTCAAACCAAGCGAACAGTCCAACGTTTTCCAGCCTTAATGACATTATTATACAGCAATAATACGCATTTAAAGCTCAAAAACCATTGAATTAAAGCACACTAACCGTTGGCTTTAATTCTCAAACGTACAGTTCGTCACTTCGTCAGGTCGAGCTCGTCCAGTCGAGCTCGTCCAGTCGACCTAGAATGACTTCGTCACCACTTCGTCTGGTCGAGCTCGTCCAGACGAGCTCGTCCAGTCGAGCTGGAATGACTTCGTCACTTCGAGTACGTTGGCCTCGCCCTGTCGAGCTGGAATGACTTCGTCACTTCGTCCAGTCGACCTAGCCCAGTCGAGCTGGAATGACTTCGTCATTTCGTCCAGGCGACCTCGCCCAGTCGAGCTGGAGCTTCGTCCAGTCGACTTCGCCCAGTCGAGCTGGAACTTCGTCCAGTCGACTTCAACACTTCCTCATTCACCTTAGGTCCGATTTTGGCAAAATATCACTTGGAATTATCCAATTCCGATGAGTGGATCCCACTCAAATTGTTGCCACAAAATCAACCATTCACATGTTAATAAATAATATTTATTAACTTTATTCCAACAATCCCCCACATGAATGAAATTGAGACGACAATTATAAAGACACGACTCGATGTGGTGATAGATTCTACGGTCAATACCAGTATAGGATAGGTAGGCAAAGCCTTTGAACCTTCCCTCGGAAAGATATGCCACCTTTACTGACTACTCAGTAGACACGTTGTCCTTGAACTGTTAGCCGTTTTGTATAAACGATACACATATCCCCCACTGATATTTCCCAGACACAGGTTCAGTTCTCATGGTTATGTTCATTTTTGGCCCTGAACATCAGCCTGGTTCTGCAAGAGTTTCTAAAGAATTAAGCCCAATTAATTCTCCTTCGAAGCGGCCCCACTTCTCTCTCACATAGGTGATTATTTTATCAAGAGTAATCCCGCATTACTCATTCGGAATCTCAACAATCCGATTTCACAGAATCATTAAAAACTCTAAGCTTAACCTCGTACGGGAGTCACTGTTTTAATATAGGAATAGGACTTGGGGTTTTCCCCCACAGTGACCTCACATAGCCTTTGACAATTAGGTTGTCCCTTTGAACCAAGATCTTGGGATCTCCAGTCATCATGGTTGGGTTTCCTTTGCCTTGACTTTATTTGCCATGGGCTTTAGCCCCATTGCTTTGGATGTCTTCTCTACTTGGTCCCTATTTAACCCTTTGGTTAGCGGATCCGCAATATTCTCTTTGGACCTAACATAGTCAATACTAATGACTCCAGATGAGAGAAGTTGTCTAATGGTATTATGTCTTCGACGGATATGTCTAGACTTACCATTATACATCACATTATGTGCCCTACCAATAGCAGATTGGTTATCACAATATACACATATTGCAGGCATAGGTTTTGTCCAATTAGGAATATCCTCCACAAAGTTCCTTAGCCCTTCGGCTTCTTCCCCACATTTATCCAATGCAACAAACTCAGATTCCATCGTGGATCTCGTTATCACAGTTTGTTTGGAGGATTTCCAAGAACAATTATTAAGAGTTGTTGCTAAGTGACGAAGACGAATGAAGTCGTTTACTTATTGCTACGGGACGAAGATCAATGAATGAAGATTAGATTATGAATTTTATGTTATTTGAAGTCGAATTGAAAAAATTAGGATTTTGAGAATAATAGGCTAGAAACTCAATCTAAATTTCGGCAGAGTTTCCCATATAATACTAGCAAACCAAAAACCTGCAAACTCATTTAAAAGCATATACAAATCATCCAAAACTATCCTAATAATAAACTAAACCCTAAACAGAACCTCCGTGGCTCGTTTACAACAAAAATACAATATTCTCAACTCATTTATACAATAACTTAACTAATTTTAATTTCATGATTAACAATTTAACACATATTATTAAACTAATTACAATTTCAATTTAACAATTTCAATTAACCTAAACTAATCAAAACTAAACAACCTAAACATATTATTAAATTAATTACAATTTCAATTTGACAATATCAATTAACCTAAACTAATCAAAACTAGACAACTTAAACATATTATTAAACTAAATACAATTTCAATTTGACAATTTCAATTAATTAACATAAACTAATCAAAACTAAACAACCTAAACATATTATTAAACTAATTACAATTTCAATTTGACAATTTCAATTAACCTTAATAGATTAAAACTAAACAAGTTAAACATATTATTAAACTAATTACAATTTCAATTTGACAATTTTAAATTAACCTAAACTAATCAAAACTAAACAACCTAAACATGTATGTATTAAACTAAAAAACCTAAAATTATTTAGAACAAATTTCATTTAATAAATTAATTACAAACTAATTAACTAATTCATTACAAATCAATTACAAACTAACTAACTAATTATAAACTAAACTACTAATCAAATTATGAAAAATACCTAATGAAGCAGAGGGGCTGGTCGGAGGCTCGGGACAGGTCGGAGGAGCTGGTCGAAGAGGCAGCAGGGGAGGGGCTGGTCGGACGGGCTGCAACGGAGGCTCGGTGCTGGTCACGGAAGGGCTGGTCACGCAGAAATCAAAAGCCTCAAAATTCGAATCTTCAAACCCTAGTTCATCAAATTTCGGCCAAATCACTACCAAACCAAAGAAATCCGAACTCAATCCACAAATTCAAGCTATAACCATCACTAATCGAGTTCAATGAGCAACCAAAACCAATCAATTTCACAAAAATCATCTTTTAAATCCGAAACCCCCAAATTTGAATTTCGGAGCTCAAAAATCCAAAATCAACTCGAGGTCAAGAATCCTCACCTTGTTTTTGTGGAATTAGATTCTCCGGCGCTCTCTCACTCCTTCCCCGGTGGTCGCTCCTGGTCCGGCGTCCTCGTGACTCACGGCTGACAGCGTGGTGGGAGAAGAAAGGAAGAAGAATGGGAAAAGAAGAATGACAGCGTGGCGACGGAGTACAGAGTGAGAGGGAGCCGACGAAGCTCGGAGTGGCGGTGGCGACGGAGCTCGGAGTATGGTGGTGGTCGGAGACTTTTTAGGAGAGAAATCGGAGAGAGAGAATTTTAAAGTTTGGTTCGGGTGAAATGAAAACCGAGCACTTTAATTTATATAACCCTTTGAATTTGGGTGCGACTTTCTCGCACCCAATGACTCTTTTGGGTGCGACTTAGTCGCACCCAATAACACATTTTTACCAAAAGCGGGGGAAGTTGGCCGCTAAAAATATTTTCAGCTTATGGGTGCGACATAGTCGCACCCAATAGTTCTGAGAGACTTTTGGGTGCGAAAAGTCGCACCCAAAGTCAAAAAAATCAGCGAAAATTTTCGGCGAGTTGTTTGACTTATGGGTGCGATAAGTCGCACCTGAATTATTATTTGGTGCGACTTTTGGGTGCGAAAAGTCGCACCCGAATGTCTGCCGCACCTGAAAACAGTATTTGTAGTAGTGTTAGGTCCGATTTTGGCAAAGTATCACTTGGAATTATCCAATTCCGATGAGTGGATCCCACTCAAATTGTTGCCACAAAATCAACCATTCACATGTTAATAAATAATATTTATTAACTTTATTCCAGCAATCCCCCACATGAATGAAATTGAGACGACAATTATAAAAACACGACTCGATGTGGTGATAGATTCTACGGTCAATACCAGTATAGGATAGGTAGGCAAAGCCTTTGAACCTTCCCTCGGAAAGATATGCCACCTTTACTGACTACTCAGTAGACACGTTGTCCTTGAACTGTTAGCCGTTTTGTATAAACGATACACATATCCCCTACTGATATTTCCCAGACACAGGTTCAGTTCTCATGGTTATGTTCATTTTTGGCCCTGAACATCAGCCTGGTTCTGCAAGAGTTTCTAAAGAATTAAGCCCAATTAATTCTCCTTCGAAGCGGCCCCACTTCTCTCTCACATAGGTGATTATTTTATCAAGAGTAATCCCGCATTACTCATTCGGAATCTCAACAATCCGATTTAACAGATTCATTAAAAGCTCTAAGCTTAACCTCGTACGGGAGTCACTGTTTTAATATAGGAATAGGACTTGGGGTTTTCCCCCACAGTGACCTCACATAGCCTTTGACAATTAGGTTGTCCCTTTGAACCAAGATCTTGGGATCTCCAGTCATCATGGTTGGGTTTCCTTTGCCTTGGCTTTATTTGCCATGGGCTTTAGCCCCATTGCTTTGGATGTCTTCTCTACTTGGTCCCTATTTAACCCTTTGGTTAGCGGATCCGCAATATTCTCTTTGGAGCTAACATAGTCAATACTAATGACTCCAGATGAGAGAAGTTGTCTAATGGTATTATGTCTTCGACGGATATGTCTAGACTTACCATTATACATCACATTATGTGCCATACCAATAGCAGATTGGTTATCACAATATACACATATTGCAGGCATAGGTTTTGTTCAATTAGGAATATCCTCCACAAAGTTCCTTAGCCATTCGGCTTCTTCCCCACATTTATCAAATGCAACAAACTCAGATTCCATCGTGGATCTCGTTATCACAGTTTGTTTGGAGGATTTCCAAGATATGGCCGCACCTCCCAGAGTGAATACATAACCACTCGTGGCTTTCGAATCTTGAATATCAGATATCCAACTTGCATCAGTGTAACCTTCAATTACTTCAGGATATCTTGTGTAGTGTAGACCATAATCACGAGTGAATCGTAGATACCTTAATACTCTTACGATTGCTTTCCAGTGTTCAGCACTTGGATTACTCGTATATCGAGCTAGTCTACTTGCGGTGTAGGCTAAATCCGTTCTCGTGCAACTCATCAAGTACATGAGACTGCCTATCACTCTAGCATATTCAATTTGAGAGATGCTTTCACCTTTATTCTTAGACAAGTGTTGACTAATGTCTATGGGAGTTCTCGAGACTCTAGAATCGTCCTTTCCAAACTTGTCTAGAATTTTATCAACGTAGTGTGTTTGATCCAGTACAATCCCATTGGGTGTTCGGGTAATCTTGATCCCCAGAATTACATCAGCAATTCTCAGATCTTTCATATCGAACCTTGAATTCAATATATCTTTTGTGGATTGGACCATACGATCATTACTCCCCACTATGAGCATGTCATCTACATATAAACACAGAATCACATATCCATGTTCAGAGGTTTTAATGTACTCACATTTGTCACACTCGTTGATCTTAAATCCATTCGACATCATAACGTTGTTGAATTTCTCATGCCATTGCTTTGGGGCTTGTTTAAGGCCATAAAGCGACTTGACTAGATTACAGACTTTCTTTTCTTGTCCAAGTGCAATACAACCCTCAGGTTGATTCATATATATCTCTTCTTCGAGATCTCCATTAAGAAAGGCTGTTTTTACATCCATTTGATGAATTTCAAGATTGCGTAATGCAGCAACTGCAATTATCAATCTAATAGAAGTTATTCTCGTCACAGGAGAATAAGTATCAAAGTAATCAACACCCTCTTGTTGTTTATACCATTTGATTACCAGTCGTGCCTTATATTTATCAATTGAGCCATCGACTTTCATCTTCCTCGTAAAGATCCACTTAGATCCAAGTGTTTTACTTCCAGGAGGAAGATCAACCAACTCCCAAGTATGATTTTGCATGATAGAGTCTATTTCACTTCTTATGGCTTCTTTCCATAAGTGACCCTCAACAGAGTTCACGGCCTCTTTATAATTTAGAGGTGGAGCCTCCAGCATATAGGTGAAAAAATCAGAACCAAATGATTTTTCTACCCTCGCTCGCTTGCTTCGTCTAAGTCCCTCGGACTCTATCTCTTCTTCGGACTCTTCATCATTATCTTGAGTTATTTCCTCAATATCTTCAAGGAAATGGTTTGATGAACTCGGTTCATCTTCCTTAGACTTATAAGGAAATACATGTTCAAAGAACGAATCATTTTTAGATTCCATAATCGAATCGTTGTGTATATCGGGGTTTTTCGAGTCATACACAAGGAATCTATATGCATTACTATGGTGTGAGTACCCAATGAAGATACACTCTACAGTTTTTTGTCCTATCTTCATTTTCTTTGGAGCGGGAGCCATTACTTTGGCCAAGCACCCCCACATTCGTAAGTATTTATAGGAAGGTCTCTTTCCTATAAATAGCTCAGACGGAGACTTATCCTCCTTCTTTCGGGGTATCTTGTTCAGAAGATAATTTGCAGACAAGATCGCTTCCCCCCACATTTCTTGGGGTAACCCAGAGCTTAACAACATCGCATTCATCATCTCCTTGAGAGTGCGATTCTTACGTTCGGCCACGCCGTTTGATTGAGGAGAATAAGGTGGAGTGACTTCGTGAATAATTCGATGTTGTGCACAAAAAGCACCAAATGGTTCAACATATTCACCTCCTCGATCACTTCGCACTTTCTTAATCTTCTTATTAAGTTGATTCTCAACTTCCAATTTGTATATAGCAAATTTCTCAATTGCTTCATCTTTGCTTTTAAGCAAATATACGTAACAATATTTTGTACAATCATCAATAAAAGTCACAAAATATTTATTACCACCTCTCGTGGGCATGGACTTTAAATCACATAAATCAGTATGGATTAAGTCGAGAGATTCATTACTTCTTTCAACACTATGAAAGGATGTTCTCGTGAGTTTTGCTTCAACACAAATTTCACATTTATGATTTGAGTCAATATTAAACTTTGGAATACACTCCAAATTAATCAATTTCTTCAGTGTCATAATTTACATGACCTAGTCTACCATGCCATAAATTAGACAACTCAATCATATAAGCGGAAGAAGAACTTTTATTCATATCTTTTGCCTTGATGGCCATTACATTCATTTTGACCATGCCATTCTTGACATAGCCCTTGCCCACATACATGCCATTCTTAGACAATACAAGTTTTTGAGACTCTAAAACCATCCTAAAACCATGGTTATCCAGCACAGTCCCAGAGATAAGATTTTTCCGCATATCAGGCAGGTAGAGAACTTTGGTGAGCTTCATCTCCTTCCCAGAGGTCATCTTCAAGAAGACTTCACCTTCCTTCTTGACTTCAGAGGTGGCAGAGTTGCCCATGAACAACTTTTCTCCATCTCCTAGCAGCTCAAGGGTGGAGAAGGAGTTCTTGTCAGCGCAGATGTGGCAGGTAGCTCCAGTGTCCAGCCACCACTCCTTCGGGTTCGAGTCAATCATGTTGACCTCAGAGACCATAGCGACGAGGAGGTCATTATCATCCTCCACGACATTGGTGTCCTTCTTCTTCTTTGGCTTTCTACAATCGGCAGCTTGGTGACCGACTTTGTTGCAATTGAAGCATTTACCAACAATCTTTTGTTGGTAATTCTTCTTGAACGTCCCTCCCTTGACACCAAGCTGGTGGGCGTGCTTCTTCCCCTTTGAGTTCTCGCCATGTTCGACGACATTGGCTCGATCGGAGACGGTTCTTAGTCTTTTATCAGAGCCATGGTTGTCTTCCTCGATTCGGAGGCGCACAACCAAGTCTTCAAGATTCATCTCCTTTCGCTTGTGCTTGAGGTAGTTCTTGAACTCCTTCAACCCAGGTGGCAATTTCTCAATTACGGAGGCAACTTGGAAAGACTCGCTAATGGTCATTCCCTTGGCTTGAATCTCGTGGAAAATGAGTTGAAGCTCTTGCACTTGACTCACCACGGTCTTCGTGTCCACCATTTTGTACTCTAGGAAGCGACCCACAATGTACTTCTTAGAGCCCGCATCCTCGCTTTTGTACTTTCGATCCAACGAATCCCAAAGCTCTTTAGACGAGGCTTTAGAGCTATACACGTTGTATAAAGAGTCGGCGAGACAATTTAACAAGTGGTTTCGGCATAGGTAGTCGGATTCGTTCCAGCCCATATAGGCCCTAAGCACTTGTGGGTCGGCTTCACCCTCATGAGGAGTGGCCAGAGGATCTTCGGTAAAAAACCGAGCAAGTCCTATGGTCGTCAGGAAGAAGACCATCTTTAGTTGCCAACGTTTGAAGTTGAGCCCGTCAAACTTCCCAGGCCTCTCGGCCGGCATCACAGTGGGAGGCCCTCGAGCCACGCCCATGTTTGGAGCATCTAGGCCCAAACCCGCCATTGGTTGAACGAGACCCGCGGGTCCGTTCCCGGCCGTAGCCGCCATCGAGCCTTGTCCCAAAGCCACGGGAATTTGGCCAACGTTGATCAAGTTTGGCGGGTTGTTCACCAAGGCAGGATTGTCACCGACGTTCCCTCCAACATTCATCGAGTCGTTCAAGTTAGTCATATTTCTACAAAAAGAAATCCAGAATTTAGTAGAAATCCCAAACAAAACCGGAATAAATAATGGAAAAACAACTTATTTTTCCTTCCTTGCAACCTGTCTTAGAACAGATAATAAAAAGCTTCAAGATTGTTAGCAATATTATTGTAATATTGACGTAAATAAAAGACAAATTACATGCAAGGAAAAATACACGTAAAAAGATCACAACACAACCGGCTAAACCTTAAAAAACCGGAAAACACAACGGAAAGGAAAAAGTCGAGGCCCATTGGACGGTCTCCTTGAAGCTTTTTATCGCCCTCCCACGGGTGCTGGATTTCGTGAGCGAAAGCCTCCCAGGATACAACGACTACAAGACGAGCAATGCACCACAAGACTCGACTTCGGCGAACTAGAACCTGTGAGAAAACTACCACCACGACACAACAAAAGAAAACTTTCTGTGGAAGAAGGGAGCTCGGGAACAGTGGGGAATACAAATGGAATTCTCGTATATCTCTGTGTGTTTTGAATGAGAGCTGAAGCCTCTTTATATAGGCCAAGGCTAGGCTATGTTGGTTTGAAGTTCAAAACGTCCAGCCTTAAAGGCATTTAACGCAGGTTATTACAACCATTTAACACAACGTTCTGAATTCAAACCAAGCGAACAGTCCAACGTTTTCCAGCCTTAATGGCATTATTATACAGCAATAATGCGCATTTAAAGCTCAAAAACCATTGAATTAAAGCACACACACCGTTGGCTTTAATTCTCAAACGTATAGTTCGTCACTTCGTCTGGTCGAGCTCGTCCAGTCGAGCTCGTCCAGTCGACCTAGAATGACTTCGTCACCACTTCGTCTGGTCGAGCTCGTCCCGACGAGCTCGTCCAGTCGAGCTGGAATGACTTCGTCATTTCGAGTACGTTGGCCTCGCCCTGTCGAGCTGGAATGACTTCGTCACTTCGTCCAGTCGACCTAGCCCAGTCGAGCTGGAATGACTTCGTCATTTCGTCCAGGCGACCTCGCCCAGTCGAGCTGGAGCTTCGTCCAGTCTACTTCGCCCAATCGAGCTGGAACTTCGTCCAGTCGACTTCGTCACTTCCTCATTCACCTTAGGTCCGATTTTGGCAAAGTATCACTTGGAATTATCCAATTCCGATGAGTGGATCCCACTCAAATTGTTGCCACAAAATCAACCATATACATGTTAATAAATAATATTTATTAACTTTATTCCAACAATCCCCCACATGAATGAAATTGAGACGACAATTATAAAGACACGACTCGATGTGGTGATAGATTCTACAGTCAATACCAGTATAGGATAGGTAGGCAAAGCCTTTGAACCTTCCCTCGGAAAGATATGCCACCTTTACTGACTACTCAGTAGACACGTTGTCCTTGAACTGTTAGCCGTTTTGTATAAACGATACACATATCCCCTACTGATATTTCCCAGACACAGGTTCAGTTCTCATGGTTATGTTCATTTTTGGCCCTGAACATCAGCCTGGTTCTGCAAGAGTTTCTAAAGAATTAAGCCCAATTAATTCTCCTTCGAAGCGGCCCCACTTCTCTCTCACATAGGTGATTATTTTATCAAGAGTAATCCCGCATTACTCATTCGGAATCTCAACAATCCGATTTAACAGATTCATTAAAAGCTCTAAGCTTAACCTCGTACGGGAGTCACTGTTTTAATATAGGAATAGGACTTGGGGTTTTCCCCCACAGTGACCTCACATAGCCTTTGACAATTAGGTTGTCCCTTTGAACCAAGATCTTGGGATCTCCAGTCATCATGGTTGGGTTTCCTTTGCCTTGGCTTTATTTGCCATGGGCTTTAGCCCCATTGCTTTGGATGTCTTCTCTACTTGGTCCCTATTTAACCCTTTGGTTAGCGGATCCGCAATATTCTCTTTGGACCTAACATAGTCAATACTAATGACTACAGATGAGAGAAGTTGTCTAATGGTATTATGTCTTCGACGGATATGTCCAGACTTACCATTATACATCACATTATGTGCCCTACCAATAGCAGATTGGTTATCACAATATACACATATTGCAGACATAGGTTTTGTCCAATTAGGAATATCCTCCACAAAGTTCCTTAGCCATTCGGCTTCTTCCCCACATTTATCAAATGCAACAAACTCAGATTCCATCGTGGATCTCGTTATCACAGTTTGTTTGGAGGATTTCCAAGAACAATTATTAAGAGTTGTTGCTAAGTGACGAAGACGAATGAAGTCGATTACTTATTGCTACGGGACGAAGATCAATGAATGAAGATTAGATTGTGAATTTTATGTTATTTGAAGTCGAATTGAAAAAATTAGGATTTTGAGAATAATAGGCTAGAAACTCAATCTAAATTTCGGCAGAGTTTCCCCTATAATACTAACAAACCAAAAACCTTCAAACTCATTTAAAAGCATATACAAATCATCCAAAACTATCCTAATAATTAACTAAACCCTAAACAGAACCTCCGTGGCTCGTTTACAACAAAAATACAATATTCTCAACTCATTTATACAATAACTTAACTAATTTTAATTTCATGATTAACAATTTAACACATATTATTAAACTAATTACAATTTCAATTTAACAATTTCAATTAACCTAAACTAATCAAAACTAAACAACCAAAACATATTATTAAATTAATTACAATTTTAATTTGACAATTTCAATTAACCTAAACTAATCAAAACTAAACAACTTAAACATATTATTAAACTAAATACAATTTCAATTTGACAATTTCAATTAATTAACATAAACTAATCAAAACTAAACAACCTAAACATATTATTAAACTAATTACAATTTCAATTTGACAATTTCAATTAACCTTAACAGATTAAAACTAAACAAGTTAAACATATTATTAAACTAATTACAGTTTCAATTTGACAATTTTAAATTAACCTAAACTAATCAAAACTAAACAACCTAAACATGTATGTATTAAACTAAAAAACCTAAAATTAATTAGAACAAATTTCATTTAATAAATTAATTACAAACTAATTAACTAATTCATTACAAATCAATTACAAACTAACTAACTAATTATAAACTAAACTACTAATCAAATTATGAAAAATACCTAATGAAGCAGAGGGGCTGGTCGGAGGCTCGGGACAGGTCGGAGGAGCTGGTCGAAGAGGCAGCAGGGGAGGGGCTGGTCGGACGGGCTGCAACGGAGGCTCGGTGCTGGTCACGGAAGGGCTGGTCACGCAGAAATCAAAAGCCTCAAAATTCGAATCTTCAAACCCTAGTTCATCAAATTTCGGCCAAATCACTACCAAACCAAAGAAATCCGAACTCAATCCACAAATTCAAGCTATAACCATCACTAATCGAGTTCAATGAGCAACCAAAACCAATCAATTTCACAAAAATCATCTTTTAAATCCGAAACCCCCAAATTTGAATTTCGGAGCTCAAAAATCCAAAATCAACTCGAGGTCAAGAATCCTCACCTTGTTTTTGTGGAATTAGATTCTCCGGCGCTCTCTCACTCCTTCCCCGGTGGTCGCTCCTGGTCCGGCGTCCTCGTGACTCACGGCTGACAGCGTGGTGGGAGAAGAAAGGAAGAAGAATGGGAAAAGAAGAATGACAGCGTGGCGACGGAGTACAAAGTGAGAGGGAGCCGACGAAGCTCGGAGTGGCGGCGGCGACGGAGCTCGGAGTATGGTGGTGGTCGGAGACTTTTTAGGAGAGAAATCGGAGAGAGAGAATTTTAAAGTTTGGTTCGGGTGAAATGAAAACCGAGCACTTTAATTTATATAACCCTTTGAATTTGGGTGCGACTTTCTCGCACCCAATGACTCTTTTGGGTGCGACTTAGTCGCACCCAATAACACATTTTTACCAAAAGCGGGGGAAGTTGGCCGCTAAAAATATTTTCAGCCTATGGGTGCGACATAGTCGCACCCAATAGTTCTGAGAGACTTTTGGGTGCGAAAAGTCGCACCCAAAGTCAAAAAAATCAGCGAAAATTTTCGGCGAGTTGTTTGACTTATGGGTGCGATAAGTCGCACCTGAATGATTATTTGGTGCGACTTTTGGGTGCGAAAAGTCGCACCCGAATGTCTGCCGCACCTGAAAACAGTATTTGTAGTAGTGTTAGGTCCGATTTTGGCAAAGTATCACTTGGAATTATCCAATTCCGATGAGTGTATCCCACTCAAATTGTTGCCACAAAATCAACCATTCACATGTTAATAAATAATATTTATTAACTTTATTTCAACAATTTTTAAGTGTTGACCTAAAAACGCGGTTAACAATATCTACTCTACTTTTTGTCATAAAAAGCACTGTACGCTTCTGGGAATCAAAAGGCAAAAGTAAATTAATTTTAAGATGAACAATGACGAAGAGAGATTCCTATTATTAAAAAAAAAAAATAATAAATCGTTGTTCTAGAATAAGTCAAAGGTATTGTCAATTATTTTCATTCATATTTCCTTTGCCCTTTTAGCCATACTTCTCCTTGTTTACAATTACATTTAATAATACTACTCATCTGATCAATGACGGGTGTAAAAGCTTATTCTAAACGTTGAATTTTTTTTTTTTCTTTCTTAAAACAAAAATAAAGAATGTCAGAGGTAAGTGTCATGCTCTAACATGATATATGATATCTACACTACATATCAAAAGATACGGGGTCTTGACTTGTGATCAAAATGTATACAGAAGGCCATTCTTTGTCTATAATATGCCAAATAGACATGGGGTATTGACTAATGATAAAAAGTTATAAGGAAGGCCATGGTTTTCTGTCTAATATGCCAATGATATAATGTAATAAATATAACGAAAAATTAGGTAACTAGCTAATTAAAACGTTTGAAACTACTATATAATCAACATTTCGTAAATTTTAAGTAAATAACTACAAACATGATGTGAAATTTCTAATTTATCCTTTCGTTGAAATAAAATGATGGAGTATTTACGTCAATTTACGCTTATAAATACATGGACGTGATTGTTTACATAATATTTACGAAATGTTAGCTATATAGTAATGTGAAACTGTAAATATGACTATATACTTAATGGACTCTACATATAATCTGTTAACAAAAAAAAAAAAAAATTTAAATTACGCGTGATGAGATTTTTTTTTTCTATGTATATTACGAAGTTATTCTTGAACAATTAATCGGGGAACATACATACGAACGGGTAGTTTCTTACAATTATTTTACCCCAAAGTTGAACCTGAGAATTCTCATTGAATTTAAAGTCACTATATAAGTTATATAAATATTATAAAAGAGGCAAGGGGTATTAATCCAAGTCCATTACTAAATACAGAACACTAAATATATGACCCGAGGTGACGCCAATGCAGATATCTAAAAAGGTTGACTTTTCAAATGCTCTCTCTCGGTATATGAGCCCTTCATTTCTAGGAACTTCTTTGTATCAGTATCAGACAACAAAACGGTTTTGATGTATCTGTAATTCTTATTAGCCATTTCTCGCATTTTATAGGGAAGAGTACTAACTGCTAGTGAGAGTTGCAACAAATCATTATCGTTTAGGTTCTACGGGAATTCATCTCTCTTCTTCAGTTCTTAGGCCATCTCCAACCATACTCTAAAACACTAAATATACCGTTTTTTTTTCCTCCAACCACACTGCAAAACCAACATCAAATTTGCAGTGTTGTACAGTGCCGCGCCAAATTTGGCGTGGCACTGTTCACACGGCAATTTTTTTTGTTTTTTTATTTTTTTTTTATTTTTTTTATTTATACATATATATAACCTTACAAATATTTATAAAACACCAAAATTCATAAATTGACTACAAAAATACATTAAAACAAAATAACAATACATATAAATTTAAACATAAATTACAAAGTTTAAATTAAACACACAAAATAAAATAAAAACTAAAACAATAACATAATTTTATTTATTTTAATTTTTTTTAAATATTGGTAAGTAATAAATAATTTTAATCACTTAATTAAAAAATATAAACATTATAATTATTTATTAAACTAT
The DNA here is from genome assembly GCF_054948205.1 of Urtica dioica subsp. dioica. Lineage (NCBI taxonomy): Eukaryota > Viridiplantae > Streptophyta > Magnoliopsida > Rosales > Urticaceae > Urtica > Urtica dioica. Next base: position 5,260,811 of record NC_142761.1, read on the forward strand.
TTATTAATAAAGAGATTGTATAATTTTAATAATATAATAATGATGAATAGTATTTTTAGTGTGAAATTTGGTGTTGTGGTTGGAGTTGGAAAAAAATTTGGTGCTAAATCAACACAAAAGTTGTGTTGAATTAACACCAAATATAGAAATTGGGTTGGGGTTGCCCTTAGGGTCTTATTCTTCGAAATGGCTTCAATATTTGAGAACGAGGTTGTGAGTTGGTTGATCTTACTGAAACTCTTCATATGGAAGAGGAACAACGAGAGGATTCGGATGTTACTACAGATGGTGATGTGCTAGCTAGTACAAAAAACAGCATTGGGTGCGACTTTTTTCGCACCTGAAAGTCAATTTTCGCACCAAATGATACCTTTAGGTGCGACTTTAGGTGCGACATTTTCGCACCCGAAAGTTCGCACCTAAAGGTCATGGGTGCGAAAAGTCGCACCCGAAGGTCATAACTTTTAGGTGCGACTTTTAGGTGCGGTTTTTCGCACCCATATTCGCACCCATAATTCAGAAAAAATGTGCGAAAAATTTGGCGGGTAGGCCTTTGGGTGCGACCAGTCGCACCCAAAAATTTGGCGGGTAGGCCAACGGGTGCGACTACCCGCCAAATTTTTGGGTGCGACCAGTCGCACCCGTTGGCCTACAATAGTTTTTTTTAAAATTTTTATTTATTTATTATGATTATGAATTCTATAATTGTAATAAAATAATATATACTAAATAGTTTATTAAATAGAAAATTCATTAATTAATATTCATAATAATAATAAAAACTAACCATTAGTTGTTCAATTACAATAATTATTATAATGTACGACAAATAATTAAAAAAAATGTTCATTCTTTTCCCTTTCCTTTTCCTCGGTTTGTAAACCACTCCTTGAACATTTTACTCCCTCTTCCGCCAAATCTTGCTCCAGAACTGCTGCTACCTCCTCGTCCACTGCCGCTCGTACGCTCTCGCTGGAATTCTGCTGAAGCTGGCGGCGTCGTCTGAGCATCTTCCATTGAAACTGATGGCGGCGTTGTCTGATGCATAGGGTGCATCTGAGGCGACGGGTGCATTTGAGGCGACGGCGTCGTCTGAGGCATTTGTGGCATCATGCCGGGCGACATCTGAGGCATCTGTGGCATCGTGCCGGACGACATATGAGGCAAGGGCGAAAACTGCTGCATGAACGCGAACATTTGTCGCTGCATCTACTCCATCTGCTGTTGGTTGGCTCGCCTCATCTCATCCATAGCGAGTTGTTGTGCCGCCACCTGAGCTTGGAGCTCGCCAACCACTAGATCTGGAACGCGGCGTCGCGACGAGCCTGAGCCTGACGACGAGCTTTCGTCCTGAGCCTGAGCAATAGCCCAAGTTGATCTCGGGACCGTTGGACCTATTCCAACGTACCAATCTTGACGGTTCCCGAGAATTTCTAGCATTGCGTGCTCCTCTGCATCGTCCTGGTTAAAGACTACGCCTTGCTCTTCTGCTTGTTGCTGAAGATCCGCCAGTAGAGTAACTATCTGCGCCTTTACACATAAAAAAAATTATTAAAAATTAATTATTATGTAAGTAACGTAATCTTAATTATCACATATGACTTACATGTGCTCGTCTCGCCCAATCTGTCGTCCATTCACCTTTTCTATTATGGTGTTTTTGCTCCCACGTCGTTAACGCGGAGCCCAAAATCCCATCATCCTTACTCTGCAATTGTTATGAAAATATAAGTATTGAATTTATTTCAAATTAAGTATTTCAAAATTAGAATAAATTACGTTCAAATGACGATGAGCCAAGAAAGAAAGAGATCCTTGAGTCGACCTCGTCTTCTTCTTCTTCGAATTCTCCTAGTTGCGATTAGACTTTTTCTGCAAATAATTAATTACAATCATACATTGCGTCTTCTCATTATTCAATCTGATAAAGATATTGTGATTTATTACAATCATACATTACGTACCTTCCAATCGTCAGTTGCGAACTCGTCTACCACCGCCTCCCAATCCTCTTTCTTATATCCCGTGGTGTTTCCGCCTTAGCGTTTTCTGTGCTCCCACAAAACTCCAACTTGAACTTCTCTGATAGCTTGGACTTCTTGTTGCGTCGCCTGATCTTGGCATTCCGAATGATAGCCTGATCAATCGTATTCTGATAGCAATCCGCAGACAGATCCTCGCCGGCGTCAAGATCCGTGTACACAAATCTGAACTCGGAATGAAGTGCGCTCAAAATAGTAGCCAACTTCTAGAGCGTCACTTCACTCCAATCACGAGTCGTAGGCGGGATATGTGTTTTCACCAAAGCACCGAGGCGGTTGTTAAATAGTCCAACGTTTTTATTTTCTTTCCTTATCTCTTGATAGAATGTTTGGTTTATTGGGTCCCACTTGACCACCTTCGCACCCGGTACACCTTGTGTTGCTCGCGCCGACGTCGAGCCGGTTGTTGGTCCCCTTGATTTCTTAGGACCTTGGGAATCAGGTTCCCGTGGCGGACCTTGAGAATCCGGTCTCTGTGGCGAATCTCCACCAGAACCCGAAGCGGTCGACATCCTATAAAATGAAAACAACAATTGTAAATTGACATCGTATAAAATAAAACAACATTTGTGAACATACATCACAAAACAAAAGGAAACAACATCATACAAAAACGTGGGTGACACCACGGATATATTTTATTATAAAACCTCACATATGGCGGAGGAAAACCGTGGTTACATAGATAGTTCTCATTCATCGTCATCACTACCTATATCAACATCAACATCTTCTCCCTAAAAAACGATGCATTCCTCATGATCATCATCGTCTTCCTCATCATCGTCAACGATATTTACTAGCTCAGCATCTTCGATTTCATGTCGATGATTCAGACGATCGATGTTTGACAATTCTATTGTCAACGGAATCGAGGCTGAGGGGGTGAGGTCGACTTCAGGAACGTCCCAAATCCCTCGATGATTGCATTCCTGAACGATTTTCCAGTTACCACGTAAAACAAGATCTTTGATGTAAAAGACTTGTTTCGCCTGAATTGCGAGTATGTACGGCTCCTCTGTAAACCACTGTTTCGCGGTAAAAGCACTCGTTTCTCCAGTAGTCTTGTCGTTGTGAACTAGTCGCCGAGAATCGTGCTTTTCACCGTACCATATACATTTGAATAATACAACACGACAGTCGTACCTATAATTCAGCACCAAGACGTCTTCCATCCGACCGTAGTAAGTGAAATCATCCACAGGCACACATACACCGCTATTTTGAGTGACTCGTTGATTATCGCGACGATGAGTACTGAACTTCACGCCGTTAACAAAGCAGCATGGATATTGATAAACGACTTGAAGGGAACCGATAGAAAGCGAGTAGATCTCGTCAGACACGTCAGAGCCACTAGCTTTCATTTCAAAAATCTGGTTATTACGAAACAAAGTATTGGTTAGCACTTGTGTGTTTATAAAAAAATGGGTTATTGTGTTATTACCTTGTTCGCAAACCAATCTTTGAATCCCTTTCTATGCTCCGCTTCAATATCGCGAACTCCAGATTCGTTCAGTAAATCCAAATGCTCGCTGTTGCATGTTTAAAACATTGATTAAACAAAATACAACAATGAAATAAGTTAGAGAAGCAAGTGGATCGGTTACTTACACCAAATACGGATCCACTTCAGGTGAGTTGGTATAGATGTACCACTCCGCTTTTTCTCTTTGCTCATCGTCTAATACTATCGCGTTCATCATCCCATAAGGCACACACATCTCGGATCGAAAAACGGAGAGCTCTCGCACTTTAACTTCTTCAACTACTTTCTTATCTTCAATATACCTTGCAATGAACGTTAGAGCTTCTTCTACAACATAAGCTTCTGCAATAGAGCCTTCTGGTCTAGCTCTATTTTTGACAAAATGTTTTAACGTCCCAAGGTATCTCTCAAAAGGGTACATCCACCGCATATGCACCGGGCCGCCGTGCAACGCTTCCTCAGGTAGATGCATCGCCACGTGAACCATGATCGTGAAAAAAGCAGGTGGAAATATCATCTCAAGCTTACATAAGATCTCGACGATAGACTCTTGCGCTCTTTCAAGATCTTCGGCTCTTAATGTTCTCGAACTTATCAACTTGAAAAAGTTGCAAAGCTCAGTGATCGTATCATGTATTGGTTGTGGCACAAAAGGACGAATACCAACAGCCAACAATCTTTGCAAGATCACGTGGCAATCATGCGACTTCAAACCTGTGAGCTTCCCATCAGTTGTCACATTTTTTTTAAATTCCCAGCGAGACCATCGGGAAATTTGACAGATTTTAAGTACTCTGTAAATCGCTGTCTCTGCTCAAGGGTCAAAACGTACGACGCTCGCGGTTTGTAATACCCACCCCCATTTGGTTCCAAGTGCAAAGCGGTCTTGATGCCCAAGTCCATCTAGTCAAGCCTCGCCTTCTCGGTGTCATAGTTCTTCTTTTCCAAGCTGAGCATCGTCCCGAGAAGATTCTCACACACGTTCTTCTCTACGTGCATCACGTCCATATTGTGTTTCAACTGCGACTCAGACCAGTACGGCAACTCGTAAAAGATGCTTTTCTTGGTCCAATTCAGTTCGCACTCAGCTCGCTTTCGTTTTTTGCCTACAGAGGCAGCGTGTTTGCCAGTAGTCGTGCAAGAAACACCAACCAACTGAGCGAGTATGTCTTGCGAAGTCAACTTCTCGGGTTTATTTCGTTTCTCGTGCTTATCTTTGTAGTGATCGTTGCTTTTCCTCAATCGGTGACGCCTTTTTAAGAACCGACGATGGTCGTAGTAGAAGATCCTGTTTCTGACTTTTAGGGACGGCGTGTCAAAGTTGCATGTAGGGCAAGCGAGATACCCCTGGCCGCTCCATCCCGATAAATACGATCTAGCCGGAAAATCGTTTATCGTCCAAAGTAATGCGGCACGCAACCGAAACACTTCATCTCTGGCTCTATCACGAACGCGGACTCCATTCTCCCACAGTTCTTTCAACTCTTCAACCACAGGCTGCAAAAAAACGTCCATGTCTTTTCCTGGTGAATGGGGCCCCGGGATCAGAAGCGTGAGCATCAGGTACTCTTTCTTCATGCATAACCAAGGCGGCAAGTTGTACGCCGTAAATACTACAGGCCACATGCTGTATGATAGGCTCATATCCCCAAACGGGTTGAATCCATCTGCAGCTAGCCCAAGCCGCACGTTCCGAGGCTCTGTAGCAAAACCTGGGTATCTCTCGTCCAAATTCTTCCACGCTGTACCATCAGCAGGATGTCGTAGAACGCCAGCTTCCCTGACGCGATCTCTTTCGTGCCACTGCATATGAAGCGCCGTGTGTCGAGATGCGTACAGTCGCTTCAATCGATCTTTCAAGGGAAAATATCGCAATATCTTCTGCGGTATCTTCTTACCAGTTGGCTTCCATCTACTCTCGTTACATATCGGGCACACGTCGACGTTCGCGAGATGTTTTCGGAATAGGACACAGTCATTAATGCACACGTCGATCATCTCGTATCCCATGCCAAAACGCTTCAGCTTTGCTTTTGCCTCGTAGTGCTTCTCCGGTATTCGATTACCGGCTGGATGAGACTTCCTCAAACGCTGCAGCAGTTCTGTGAATGACTTGTTCGTCCAATGGTTCGTGACTTTAAGGTGCATCAACTGAACCAAGAATGACAACGACGAAAACTCCTTGCATCCAGGGTACAATTCCGCTTCCAACTCAGCGAACAAGTCTTCCACTTGCTCCTCCGCACGCACATCGCTCGGAGCCGGCTCCGTAACACCATCGAAATCCTCGTGATCTCTTATATCCTCCACAGCAGCATGTATTCCTCCTACTCCTCTCTGGGCTGTTTCTCCGATGGGGACTTCTTCAAGATGACCGACGGAACGCACGACCTCGCCATGATGATACCATTCTGTGTAGCCCGGGGTAAACCCTTTGTTTAGCAGATGATGCCTTACAACCCCAATGTCGTGCCATCTCACGTTGTTGCAAGGCTTGCATGGACATCGATATTCGTAATTATCGTTCGGAAATCTTCTTGCAGCGCGGATAAATTCATTAACTCCGATTTTATACTGCAAGGACAACCGATTGTTCTCGGTGATCCAATCTCTACTTGGATTGGACATTGATTTCGCTAAACGAAAGAGAAAATTAACAATTATTAATAGTTGTTGCTAAGGGACGAAGACGATTGAAATCGATTACTTATGTTGGCGCTGATGCCGAATAGTGCGACTTAAGAGTTATTACTAATTAAGGGACGAAGAACTATAAAGGTGAAATTATGAATTTTATGTTATTTGAAGTCGAATTGAAAAAATTAGGGTTTTGAGAATAATTGGTTGGAAACTCTACCGAAATTTCGGCAGAATTTCCCCTATAATTCTAACAAACCAAAAACCTGCAAACTCATTTAAAAATCATATACAAATCAACAAAACTATCTTAATAATCAACTAAACCCTAAATCGAACCTCCGTGGCTCGATTACAACAAAAATTCAACAATATCAACTCATCTATCAAAAATATGTAAACTAAAACTAAATTATACAATAACTCAACTAAATTCAATTTCATGATTAACAATTGAACAAATAACTTAAATTATATGATATTAACTTAAAAAATTACTAACTAAATTAATTTCAATTACATAAAACATTTTACCAATTTTACTAATTATATCAAATTAATTTCAATTACATAATTAACAATTTTTATAATTGTATCAAATTAATTTCAATTACATAATTAACAATTTTACCAATTTTACTAATTATATCAAATTAATTTCAATTACATAATTAACAATTTTTATAATTATATCAAATTAATTTCGATTTCATAATTAACAATTTTATCAAACTAACTACATTATTAATACATATATACATATAAAAAACTATTTAATTACCTAACTAATTAACAATTAGACTAATTATACTAATTACAATTAATCTAAAGTAATTAAAAACACAATTAAAAGGACTACGAGAGGCTAACCTGTAGAGCACGGCGAGGCTGCGAGAGGCACGACGGTGCTGCGACGGGGAGTTGAAGCGCGCGGGTCTCGAGCAGCTTGGCGGGACAGGGGCGGTGTTGCGACAACGGAGTCACGTAATCACACAGGGACAGGGGCTCGTGGTCGGGGTCGATCGGACAGCAGCTCGATCAAGACAGCGACACTGAAAAAAAAAACAATAAATTATACACGGGAACACACATAAACACACACCACACACATAAACACACACCACACACAAAAACACACACCACACACATACACGGGAACACATAAACACACACCACACACATAAACACACACACACACGCATACCTGAGAGCGAGACTGAGACTTCTTGGCTGAGAGACTCACGGCCGGACTTCCTGGTGCAGAGGCTTCGACGGGTCGCGCGAGGAAGAGCGAGGCCGGTTCTGCAATAGAGCACACGGCAACACACATAAACACACACCACACACATAAACACACACCACACGGGAACACACATAAACACACACACACACACACACACACACACACACACACACACATACCTGATCAGAGACTGAGACTTCTTGGCTGAGAGACTCACGGCCGGACTTCTTGGTGCAGAGGCTTCGACGAGTCGCGTGAGGAAGAGCGAGGCCGGTTCAAATTGAGTCTGGCGCGAGGAAGGAGCCTGCAGACTGGTCGTCGGAGGACTGGTCCGAGGGTGAGAAGTGGTGGCGGTCGATCGGAGGCTGAGATCGAGAGAGAGCGTAGTGGTGGCGGTCGGAGGATGAGAGAGAGTGGTAGTGGTGGTGGTCGGAGTGGTGGCGGCGACAGGGGTGGGAGAAAAGAGAAATCGGAGAGAGAGTTTTTTTTTTGGTGTTTGGCTCGGATAAAATGAAAACCCGAGCGGCTGCATAATTTATACAGACTTTTGAATTTGGGTGCGACTTTGTCGCACCCAATGACACATTTGGGTGCGACAAAGTCGCACCTAATGACCTGTGTCAGTGAATTCAGGTGCGAGAATGTCGCACCCAATGACATTTGTAAAAAAAAGGGGAAATTTTGGCCGCCGAAAAATTTAGGCCATTTAGATGCGACTTAGTCGCACCCAATTTCAAAAAAATTCGCGAAAATTTTCCAGCGCTTAATTGATTTTTGGGTCCGACTATTCGCACCTGAAAGTCTTTTTGGTGCGACTTTTAGGTGCGAAAAGTCGCACTCAAAAGTCATCCGCACCGGAAAACTGTATTTGTAGTAGTGTGCTGATTATGCCTCGCCTTCATGCGCTGGCTGTGGAGAAAGTTGGGGCCGTGAGAGTTGGCTCTCTCAAATTTCTGAACTCCATCCTTGCACGGATGTGACGTGGCGAGACGAGGTGAAAATCAAAATTTCTGGAGTGGAACATTAGTTGCTTTTATGTCGGGTTCGAGTTTGAGGACGCAGAGACATGTGCAAGGATGAGACCTTGGTGTCTGAATAGTGGAGTTTTCCTACTCGAACACTGGCCTCAATCGGAGAACTAGAGAGAGTGCAAATTCTCGACCATGAGTCTGTGGGTAAGAATGTACGACATTCCACTGCGGGCGAGGTCTGAGAAGAACACGCTCCGTTTAGCGGAATATTGTGGGAGCATAACAAGCTTTAAGTGGCATAGAAACTTTACATCAGTGAAAAAAGATTTTTATTGATGCAAAGTTGAGGCGAGTTTGGAGAAGCCTATTAGCCCTGGATGGTTTATCCCAATCCCCGGAAAGCCTGTGTAGATCTCCTTCAAGTATGAAACACTACCAAAAAAGGTTCAGCAACTACAACAGAAAATGGTAGTCATTCTAGCTCGACTACGGTTTCGCGACTGGCATTTATCGTACTGTAGTATTTTCACTTTGACAACGACTCCAATTTTTTAACGTAGTTTGTTAAACTTATAAAACTGTAGTGAAATCATGTTACTAGAATGTATACATGTAGTGTTTACTGATCTCGTCAATAAAAACTACAGTGTTATGGAGTAGTTTGACTTTATTCAAATAATTTATATATAAGACTACCGAGTTTTATTGTAGTGGTTATTTAAGACTATTGTTTTAAATAAGGGCGCTCTAGATATATAGCAACTACAAAACATAGAACTTTCTATATAGCCAACGGTTGGTTAATTTTAGTTGATTAGCCATCCAAACTTAACAGAAATTGAAAAAAATACTTTTTTGCCCAAGTAATCCGTTTCATGGTGAAACAAGGAAAACTGCGAACAGGTAGTCCGGGAGGCTCGGACGATATGGGAAGACGTAGAGGTGCATCCAAGTTTTGGAGCGGCCTTTGCCGCTTGTCAAAGAGAGTTGCGATTTTAGGGTAAAGATAAGTTTTGGCTTCTGAAGCGAAGGATTGAAAGGCAAAGGTTAGTCTTCTTGGAGCTGGGAAACATAACCGGGCAGGTGGATATACAGGCCTTTCATAGAGAGGATAGACAATTGGATGCAATTTTTGAGAAAGATGAGCGTTTGTAGTGACAGAGAAGCCGAGTGACGTGACTCAAATGTGGGGATCAAAACGCCTGCTTTTTCCATCAGCGAGCTTCAAGACGAAGGGGAAAGAATCGTATTAGGGTGCTGCTGGATGATGATGGGAATTAGAGGGATGGTGATACCGGATTGGTTAGAGTTGTCATAGAGTATTTTGAGAAGATTTTTGCTTTTGACCGGCCTTCACCTAAGGTAATTGAGGCGGCCACGGAGGGAGTACAATCTCAAATCACGGGGGAAATGAACAAAAATCTTCTCAACCGATTCCCTAGCAACGAGGTTAAAAATGGGGTCTTTGAGATCGATCCCATGAAGGCACCCGGGCCCGACGGTTTCACTGCCCTATCCTATCAAAAGTTTTGGCCTATTGTTAGGGAGTTCATCACCCGTGTGCGCCTAGACATTCTGAATGAGGGAGCCTCACCAAAGCCCTCCAACGACACAAACATCACATTAATTCCCAAGGGTGCTCGTGGCGACCGGGTACGTGATTTTTGACTAATCAATTTATGCAACATAGTGGGGTTAGAAGGAATCCATACCATGCATCGAGGGAAGTTCGGAAAAAGAAAATTCGTGACTTTAAAGCTAGATGTGGCTAAAGCTTATGACAAGGTGGAATAAGTGTACTTGAGAGCGATCATGAGAAGAACGGATTTCACATAGGAATGAGAGGCGTTGGTGATGTGGTGCGTCTCGACCGTGAGGTTTTCTTTCAACATCAATAGAACTACTCGGGGTGCGTTATTCCTCGTCGTAGTCTCTGTCAAGGCGATCCCTTATCCCCGTTTCTTTTATTTTTCTGCTTAGAAGGGTTGTCTAGCCTTCTTCAGGAAGAAAAGTACCGAGGGACATTAATTGGGGTTCGGTTCAGAAGAAATGGACTTCCAGTCTCACACCTCTTCTTTGCTGACGACAGCCTCATTTTCCTTAAGGTCGTCGAAAGTGAAGGGATGGTGGTAAGAGATTACCTACGGAGGTACTCGGAGGCTTTGGGGCAAATGGCGAACTTCTCAAAGTCCAACGTTTACTTTGGAAAGGATGTGAAGGACCACGCTAGGCAATTGATGGTAGGCTGCCTGTGAGTGAGCATGAGTGAGTGTCACCAACATTATCTCAGGATGCCAACACTCACAGGTAGACGTAAAAAGCAGATATTTGCATTTTTTAGAGAGAGGATATGGAAAACAAAGTGAAAATTTGGCAAGGAACAAAAATATCTCAAGTGGGCCGGGAGGTTTGGCCAAGTCCATTCTTCAGGCTATCCCTTCGTATATTATGAGACGTTTTTTATTTTCTCAAGAATGTGTGGTGCGTTGTCCCTGGTCAACCGGGTCTTTAGAGAAGTTATTTCCCTAACAGGAACATTCTAAATGCCCAAAGTGGTTCTCCTTCATCGACGATACAGAGAAGATTTGTATGGGAAAAAGAGATTTTCACGGCGGGCTCAAGGTGGATGATTGGCAACGGAGAAATAGAGGACATCGTATGCGATAAGTGGATTTCAAGGCCTAGGCACTTCTCCATAATCTACCCCCACCTCTTCTGGAAGGCATGAAAGTATGTGAGATGAAACGTGCCTTTGGTAATTGAGATACAGATCTGGTCGATGTGATTCTTATTAAGGAGGATGTCGAAGCCATTATCCAAATGTCGTGCAAGGTGATGGATGTGTTAGAAAAAAATCATCTAAAACAATGTGGAATATAAGTTTCCCTAGCTTTCTTGTGCATTATTAAATTCAATACGACAAACCATCAAGCCTAACACAAAGTAAAGCAATTAATGAACAACAATCAACACAACCAATTTTAGCGTGGAAAATGCTCAACATGAGAGTAAAAAACTACGAGACCCGTAGGCCCCTTACTAAACCTTCTACTAACAAAATAATGGGTGCACCAATCTCATATCCATCACATCGATGTTCGTCGTCACCAACAACATCATTGTCATGAACAAGATGACATAAAAGAGGAACAATCCCACCAAAAAGTGGAATACGCAAATCGGGTATCTAGAAAGCAAATCGGAAAGGCCAATACCACTAGGAATGACAAGCACTACGCAAGAAATCACCACTCCAAATTTGAGCCAAAACGAACACCATTTGACTACCAAGCCTCTTGCAAATTTTTCAAACTCTAGCTTTCTTCTTCTTTCTCTTCTCTCTCTTTTCTCTCTTCTTTTCTTCACTCTGTTGTCGCTGGTTACTTTCTCTTTCTTTCCGTGAGTGATATGCCATATAAAAAATACACGTTTCAATGCTTCCTTTTTCTTTTCTTTTAAAATCATAATGGGCTTTGCTCTTATTCTTTGTCAAGCCCAATACATGGGTCTGACACCAAAAAAATCTCCATCTCAGGCACATGTCGTGGGCTCTTGCAAACCCGCTCTTTGCCTACAAGCTTCATGTTTCTCTTTCGGAAAAGTCTTTGTCATCACATCAGACCACTCTTTGGATCAAATCTCAACCAACCGAGCCTTGTACGTTGGCTGCGAGCTATCACCTTCGGGGATCAACCGAAAAACCCACTTGTTCTTGAGAGCTTTCTTTTCTCTTGGTAGCTTCACAAAGTCATAAGTGCAGTTTTTATCAAGAGACTCCATCTCTTCTTCCATGGCCTTCCACCAATCTTTCCGCCCATCAAAGTAGATCGCCTTTTCGCAAGTCTCAGCCTCTCCTACATCCGTCAACATCACATACTCATATGATGGGTACCTCTCTGAAGGGCGATGCTCTCTGCTCGACCATCTAACTAGAGGCTCAAGTGATTTTTGTGGAAATGTTTCTTCAACTTGTTTAGCTGGCTCAACATCTTCAACCGTCATTGGGCTATCGATCCTTGGAATGACGAGCACGACACAAGGAATCTCTACTTAAAATTTGAGCAAAAAACGGACACCGTTTGACTACCAAGCCTCTTCGAAATTGCTCAAATCCTAGCTTTCTTCTTTTTTCTCTTCTCTCTCTTTTCTCTCCTCTTTTCTTCACTATGTTGTCGCTGGTTGCTTTCTCTTTTTTTCCATGCGTGATATGCCACATAAAAAAATGCATGCTTCAATGCTTCCCTTTTCCTTTTCTTTTAAATTCGTAATGAGATTTTGCCTTTATTCTTTGTCAAGTCCAATACATGAGCCTGACACTAATAGGACGTGCACTACTACAAATATTGGATTCTACAATGCTTATGGCTTAGTGTTGTAGAAACTGGAGATTCTACAACACTTAAATAACTGTTGTAGAAATTGGGTGCTTCTACAACGCTTTTGGCTAGGCGTTGTAGAAGCTAAGCGTGTAGAAGCTTGGTATATCTACAACGTTTACGGCTAAGTGTTATAGAAGCTTGGTGTTTCTACAACAGTTACTATAAGTGTTGTAATATTTAACCATATTTCAGATCTCACACAACACTTAAACTATCCTTTGTAGAATCCTCGCCGCGGCGACGAGTTTTTCTTGCCGCAGCGAGAACTTTCTACAAAAGATAATATAAGCGTTGTAGGATTAATGACATTTGATGAACCTCGCCGCGGCAAGAATCCTTCTTCGCCATGGCGAGAACCTTCTACAATATGATATCCGTTGTAGGACATTCTCTCTGGGGCGAAGAAGGATTCGCGCCGCGACAAGAAGAGTTCTAGAGAGCCCTTTTCTAAGAAGATATTTGTGCCACGGTGAAGGCTATCTCTCGCCGCAGCGATAAAATTCTGGGTTTACTTTTCAGTAGTCTCGCCACGGCGAGAAATAGCCTTTGCCGCAGTGAGAGTTCTACAACGCTTACTTTAAATATTGTAGAAGCGTTTTAAAACCTAAAAATTTAAATTTTTTCAAAAAATCCGCCCGAATTACAAACTTAACCAATTTTTCTTCTTCATTCTTCATTGATTTTCATTCTTCTTCTCCACACACTCTCTCTCTCCATCACTCTTCTTCTCTGCCTTCATTCTTCTTCTCCGCCCCCTCTCGCTCTCCACCTTTCACTTTCTCTCTCCGCCCTCACTCTTCTTCTTCGCCTTCACTCTATCTCCGCCCTCACTATTCTTCTCCGCCCCCACAAACCCACAAAACCCAAACCATAAACCAACAAAACCCACAACCACAAACCCACAAAATCTACCACCATGCCAAACCCACACAAGCCTAGGCATCTCCGGCCACAACTCCGACTATCTCTTTCTTCGACGCCTCTATGCTCCTCGTCTATACTCCGAGCTAGTTTTGGTTGAGAATTATGTATAATTTAGAAGGAAAATAAGTGTTTCTTTGGAATTTAGAGTACGGATTGATATAATTTAGGTTGAAACACCATGTGTTTGATATTTAGTTGGAATTGCGTTTGCATTTGATGTTTAGTTGGGATTGAGATATATTTTTTGTTTGGTTTTCGTGTTGGAATTGATATTGAGTTCTTTATTTGATTTGAGCTGAAATTTTGATTGAATTTGAGTTGGAAATTGAGATTATGTTTTGAATTGTGTTTCTTAGATTTCATGTCGTCCATTACTATTAGTTCTAGCGGTAATGGTAAAAGGAAGCTAGAAGACAACTACCTCAAAATATACATCGCCGCGATGAGAATTGGGGCAGAACCCAGATATTTCTCGCTAAGGTGAGATAGTTCTACAACGGAAGAATACATCACCGCGGCGAGAAATATACATCGTCGCGGCGACCAATTCTGGAATTTTTGAAAATTGGACAATGAAACTCTATCGTTGTAAAAGATGTTGGAATCGATCTAGGGTTTGAGAAAATAATTAACGCTTCGGTAAGCGGCGGAATTTTAAAAATTTTCTTTTACAAGTAAAACAGTTTTTACTAACCTAGACAAGTGCAAGTACATGTAATTAAAAACCAATATGAGCTAGAAGTTTACTAACCTTTCTTGAAGCTTGAACTTTGAAGAAGCTTTTGGAAAGTTTGCAACGCTCGTCTCCCCTCGCAGCAAGTCTCTCTTTCTTTCCTCGACACCTCGAGCAACCACGAAAGTTTCTATCACTAAATCACTCGAAAAGAAGGAATCAGTGAGTGGGCACTTTTAAACGCTACGACTTAAGAACGAGTCTTGAAGTCGCAGAGCTAAACTCTAGGTCAAATGAGGACCTAGGTGCCAAAACAAAATCGAAAATAAACTAGAGAGAGAGAGAGAGGATTTTCGGCCAAGTTCTAGAGAGAGAGTATCTCAAATCTCTTAAACTTGGATGATTGAAATGTGAGGAATGAGGCTCCTATTTATAGGAGGAGGATTACCTTCAAAAGGTAGTTTCCTCTTTTCCTATTGCCTTGCACGTCCAACATGCCTCATGAAGGCTTAGGATTTGTTTCCTCATTTGATTTCCTCTTAGTTGGCCGAAAATGCACTTTCCTTCTTAAGGAAATTTGTTTCCTCTTTTTCTTTTGGCAAGTATCTTCATACATCAATGCACAAAATAAACTCTCTTTCCCACTATGGCATGAACGAAATTCAGCCTTATTTTCCTTGGGTTGGACGAAATTTGAGCTTCTAGAAGGAGCTTCTAGATGTTTCTTCATTTGTTCATGACAACATAAGAAAAGCCCATTAAGAATTTTCAAGTAAAATTCTATGAAATTAAATTAATCCTCAAGGCCCAATAAACTATTAATGGCTGAGTGTACCTTGTCAAAAAAATTTATTGACATTCATTTCGTCCTATGTCCAAAAGGACAAAAATACCCTTTTGACAATTTTCGTAAAACTGTCTCGTTCTTGTTTTGACTTAGCTTTCAGTTTAACTATTCCTACTCGATGTGATTCGTGACAGTGACCTCATGGACCCAAATGAACAAAGCTTGAGCTAAACACTTGGACTCAAAAGTTCACAAACCTTTTCCAAGTTTAGCTTAATGCCAACTGACTCCACTAAAGAGTTGACACTGAAAATCTCTCGGTTCAAATGAATTTATTTTCTACTCAAGAATTCAACCTAATTATGATGAGCGGATCCACTGAATATTATCTATGTTTACCCTTCATGAATGTCATCAACTAGTCGGGATTTACTAAATTACCATTTTACCCTTCTAGCTGTTATTTCCTCAACTCCTTTGTCGCTTGTGAATAAGTTAGAAACAATGTATTGACGAGGAGCTAACAAGTCACATTGTTTCATCCAAAAGAGTCAGGACTCAATTTGGACACTGGCCAGTTCATTTATTCACACTCCAAGGAACAAAGCATGAGGTGACATACATTGCATTTCAGCAATCTTGTACATGAATTCCATATCTATGAGAACTTCACAAAGTTACTCATGACAGACTCACAACTTAGTACTTCACCAATAGGCCTTGTTCGGAATCACATAGTGAGTCCGAACTTTGACTTTCTCAAATGAGAATACTAAGGTGTGAAATGGCATGTCTCATTTCAGGATTAAGGTAAGCATGATGCAATTCATACATAGTGACTTCGAGACATAAGAGGTTAAATGGTTTGTTCTTATATTGTCTCTAGAAGTGCACTGGTCAATTCAGTACCTTCGGAAGATACCTAGAAGAACTATAGAGTCCCAAACTCTCAATGCCTCATAACCAGACATCATAGATTCTTCTAACAATCATACTGAGGTCAATAGTCCTTTGACCCTAAGATTGCGAATATATCGTTTTAAGCAAACTACGAAGAGTTTGTTCATGCAAATCTACATTTGTCTCTTCGTAAGTTGTTAAGTTTGTTTATGGACTAAAAGACTAAGGTTTTATCATAAAGCTTCAAACAAAGAAAGAATGAATGAACGTTTCAACTTTATTAATGAATAAGCAATTACAAGCAAGAGTCTTCGTAAGACTATATGACATCAAATGTACATAAATAGACACTACTACTCTTCTTGTGGGCACCATTGACAACAAAAGCTTCTACACCGAATGCGTAAGCGTTGTAGAAGCCAAGCGTGTACAATACATATCTAAGATTTGTAGAAGCTTCTATAACTCTGGATTCTACAATGCTTAATAAGCATTGTAAAATCATTCTACAACTGGTTTTAAGCGTTGTAAGATCCCAGTTTTGAAGTAGTAGTGGCAGATACTCTAATTTGGTATTTCTCGGAAAATGGCGAATATCAGTTTAGAGTGGGTATTGTATTGTGATGGACCCTGTTGATCAACCGTCGACGTCTAGTTAGAATGATGATCAACCGTCGGTTCGGGTTCCGCATAAAGTAAAGCTAATGGCGTGGAGAGTGTGTAAAGGATGGATACTGGCACGTACGATCCTTGTTTGAAGAGGGATGAATATCCTTCCTGCCCCGATTGCTTGAGCCAGCCTTAGACCCTTTTCCACACCATTCGGAGTTGTCCTCGTGTCCGGAAAGCGTGGAAAGTGACTGGGTTTTGTCATCCTGTCCCGAGAACGTCGGTGGAGAGTCCATTTTTTCTAGTGGAGCGTGCGATCCAGAATCTCAAGGAGAAAGAGGCGGAGTTTTTATCACCTTGATGTGACATGTTTGGAATAATCAGAATGATGTGCTCGCAGGGAAATAAGCCCGGACCTAGGAGGAGTTTGTGTGGTGGGTGGGGAATTATGGCTGAGTTTAGACTAGCCAATGCCATTACGACCACTAAACAGAGTCCTAAAGCGGTGCAGGATTGCTAGAAACTGTCACCCTCAGGATTTTACAATGTGAATATTGATGTTGCGGTGATCCGAACTGGTACTCGAATCGGTGTAGGGGTTGTGGCGAGAGAACATGCAAAGGGGGTTGTGTAGTCTCCAGTGTGGGCACTGCGCCGAAGATTTACACCTTGATTGGCTTAAGCTGTTGCAGTTATTCATGGAGTCCAAGAGACCAGGGAAAGAGGCTTGGGCGGTTAGAGTGGAGTCAGACTGCTTGGGACTTATCAAAGTTTTTCAAGGCGGTAACACAGCTCATTCGGATATTGAAATAGTACTTGCAGATATTATCTTTTATGCTGACTTCTTTGATGAGATTGTTTTTAAATTTATTCCATTAGTCTGTAACAATGTAGGTCATCATCTTGCTAAGTTAGCCATAGCGAACGACATCTCTGATGCCTAGTCGGGTATATCCCGCCAGAAGTAGAGGATGTTGTTCGCATGGATTGTACTGGTTAGAGGTTTTAATGTAATGCTATTACAACTTTTCAAAAAAAAAAAAAAATCTTTGGTGCTTGCTATCCAAACAATATTAAAAAAAACTCTGAATTTTGATAACTTATGTCATGATTCAATTATTCAATATATGATCATGGCTGGATAGCTGATTGTGATTGGATTATTACGAGAGCTAGCTAATTAACCACATATTATTCGGAAGTGGAATATAATTGGCAGCCTTTGTACGGTTATGAATTTTTTCCCACGAGAGATAATGAATAAATCATAAATGATTACTAAATAGAATAATGGTTTACTTTATTAGCATCATATGATTAATGGGTTGAGCTCTGAATATCAGAATCAATAGAAACTATCATCCGTAGCCTCCGTATTAAACTGAGTCATGTGTTAGGCACCCGAGTTCGGGCGGTGAGCTAAAACATGGTTGATGACTGATACACGCCTGGATAGCTATACCTAAAGTCATATATGTGGAACACTAGTTGTAAAACCCCGAAACTTAGCCATTTCAGAATTTAAAATTTGGTGTATGTGAATTTTATTTATGAGCTGTTTGTTATGTGTTATGTATGTATGCTCGTTTTCATGGTATGAGAAATATTCTCCAAGATATTTCTTTCTAATTAAAGTTGCATTAGTCAAAATTATACATGAGTGATATTTGTATAATATGTTAACACTTTTGTAATCAGATATGCATATCATAACATATACATATACATATACATATATATATATATATATATATAAGTGAAGGCCGAACATAAACAACCAGCTGGAGAAGTACAACCAATTGAGGTTCCTGAATGGAAATGGGAACAAATCACAATGAATTTCGTGGTTGGTTTACCTAGGGGTGGCAATTTGGTCCGGACACGAAACACGAAACGGTTACGACACGATTTAAAGCGGATTTGGATCTCAATAAATGGGTCGGTTCTTAATTGGATCGAACACGCTAACACGATTAAATAATGGTTCAAAATGACACGATTACGGTAACACGATAAAAAGCCGATTAACACGATTATTAAATGGTCGACACGAAACACGATTACGACCCGCACGAATATGATCCAATTAACACGATTATGAGTAATAGCGCGATTACGATCCATTTAAACACGATTAATATTATATATGTAAAATTATAAATTTATAACTATAAACATAAAATTATAATTATAAACATAAAATTGATATTAGAAAACATGATGTAATAAATAAAGTATATTCGTATAAATATCAATTCACGTATGATAACATATAGTCAATAGTATACCAATTGACTTAACGGGAGCAATAAAAATTCCAATTCATTTCAAACAATCACAATTACTATAGTCTCATAATAATATATCATATTCAATTTTGTTTTATTTCAATTCATATCAAACAATTTTCATTCACAATCACAATAACTATCATCTCATAATAACGTATCATATTCAATTTTATTGGATTTCAATTAAATTCATATTGAAAAATCACAATTTGAAATTGAAAGTACGTATCACATTCAATTTTATTTTATTTCAATTCAATTCATATCGAACAATTACAATTTACAATCACAATAACTATCATCTCATAATAACGTATCATATTCAATTTTATGTGATTTTAATTCAATTCAATTCACAATCACAATAACTATCGTCTCATAATAACGTATTATATTCAATTTTGTTTGATTTCAATTCAATTAAATTCATATTGCAAAATCATAATTTATAATTGACAGTCACAATAATTATAGTCTCATTACAACGTATCATATTCAGTTTCTTTAAATCATTTGAGTATTGGTTAGAGAGTCACTCGTAGTGTATTTGTTGAATATGTGAATGTGAATTTGGGTATTGATTATGTACTTGTTGAACTTTTGATTTTCGGTATTGTTGAACTTCTGGTCTTGAGCATTGTTGAACTTCTGATTTTGGCTTGAGTTTAAAGTGTGTTTGTTTTTGGTGTAAGTGTTTTTATTTTTATTTATTTACAGGCTATAAATGGATTGTGATTCTAAATCAGTTGAATAAACAATGTCGATGTATCGGAAGTTAGTACAAAAAGAAAGATGACAATTCTGATCTTATGAATGTTATGTTTTTTATAATTATATCGCAACTAATTGAGTCCAAATGTCTAAACACGGTTAAAACACGGTTAAATACCCATTTAACACGACTATTAAACGGTTTAATTTAAACGGTTATGGATCTGTAAAAAAAATAAACGGTCGGATTTGGATCTAGATTTCAAACACGATTAATAAATGGTCGAATTTGGTTCTAGCAATTATTTATACAAACACGATTAACACGACACGATTACGACACGAACACGAAATTGCCATCCCTAGGTTTACCTAAGACAATTGAGGGTTATGATGCTATGTGGGTAGTGGTGGATCGTCTGACCAAATCTGCCAGATTCATAAAGATAAAAGTCACGTACTCCATGGAGAAGTTGGCCGAACTATACGTTAATAACGTAGTAAGACTACATGGCATTCCTTTGTCCATCATTTCAGATCGTGACAGTCGTTTCATTTCTAACTTCTGGAGGTGCGTGCAAAAGTCGATGGGATCGCAACTGAAGTTCAGTACCGCTTTTCACCCCCAGACGGATGGCCAATCCGAAAGGATTATTCAGACCTTAGAGGATATGCTACGAGCATGTGTCATGGATATTGGTGGGAGTTGGAATAAGAGGCTACCACTTATTGAATTCTCATACAACAATAGCTACCAAGCTTCAATCGGCGTTTCTCCATATGAAGCTCTTTATGGTAGAAAGTGTCGATCTCTGATTCACTGGTTCGAATCCGGAGAAAATAGCCTCGAGAAGACATATTTTATTCGAGATACCACTGAAGCCATCAAGAAGATACGAGATCGAATGGGGACTGCCCAAAACCGACAGAAGAGCTACGCTGACAAGAAGAGGCGACCACTGGAATTTCAAGTAGGAGACTTCGTATTCTTGAAGGTAGCACCACTCAACGGTGTGATGAGATTCGGCAAGGGAAAATTGAGCCCGAGGTACATTGGCCCTTTCGAAATCGCAGAAAGAATCGTAAAGGTAGCCTACCGTCTAGCTCCGAATCCCGAGTTAGCATCAGTGCACAATGTGTTTCACGTCTCTATGCTCAAAAAGTACCTGCCCGACCCAAATCATGAGCTAATCCAAGAGCCTATCGAAGTACACGAAGACTTGACATATGAAGAAAAGCAAGTACAAATTCTTGATCATGAAGAAAATATCCTAAGGAACAAGGTGATTCCGTTAGTCAAGGTACTTTGGCAGAATCATAAAATCGAAGAAGCCACTTGGGAGCGCGAGGATGATATGAGATTGCGTCATTCCGACCTTTTCTTAGAAGTATAATACGTTCAAGTAAGAATTTTCACATTTTCCCTCTTGTTTATTTTCTTGCTAATTTTCGGGACGAAAATTCTAATAAGTAGGGGAGATTGTAAAACCCTGAAACTTATTCATTTCAGAATTTAAAATTTGGTGTATGTGAATGTTTCGGTCCTCTTCCCCATTACTTAGAAAAAGTGAGTGTGGTCGAATTTTACACCTTCAAGGAAACCCACTCTGATCCCCATTTTGCTATGCTCTTCTTATTCGGACACATTTGGGGTCAAATTGGTTATTTTTCTTACATCTCCCCCCGGCATCTTCCTCCTTGCGGTTAATTTATCATCAGAGATCAAATTCCCAATGTACCTGACCTTTTATTTATGAGCTGTTTGTTATGTGTTATGTGTTATGTATGTATGATCGTTTTCATGGTATGAGAAATATTCTCCAAGAGATTTCTTTCTAATTAAAGTTGCATTAGTAAAAATTATACATGAATGATATTTGTATAATATGTTAACACTTTTGTAATCAGATATGCATATCATAACACACACACACACACACACACACATATATATATATATATATATATATATATGTCAGTTTATACGTGCATGTGTATATTATATGTATATTAGAAAAAAAAATTATCTTAACAAATATGCTATTCATTTCATGTACCTAAATATATGTATATGTATATATATGGATACATAGTTATATGGTTTTTAAAGTTATACGTATTAGCATTCATCGTTACCAAAGTCAATCAATTTCAAATAATAGAGAGTGTATAATTATAGACAAATTTTTTAAAGTTGACGTTACATACTTGCTCTCTTTGAGCATGAGCTAATTATTTTTTTTCCTTATTGCACCGTATACAAAACTAAGATGGTCATTGATTTGCATTAAGTTTAGATATTATGACTTTGACATGTTCTTTTTTTTGTGTATACCTTTCTTCACGTTCTCTTCCTCATAAAACTCATAGACTCTCCTTTTCCCTTCTTTTTTCTCTCCCACGATCAGTCCTCTCCCTTTTCCTTTCTAAAACAAGTAAAAAAAAAAAAAGAAACAAAAATCCTCTTAGCAAGTGGTCTACCGTAATTGGTGTTCCTAACAACATTAGAGGTTTTTCTTCTATCAGTCAATCAGGAGGTATTTTATTTTTACCTCTTGTTTTCATTTTCTTGAGAGTATATCAATTAATATATTTTTTTCGTATGAGTATTTTTGGTCAAATATTTTATGGTTTGAAAGAATTGCATATTTTTTAAGAAATCGTCTTGTTTTAACTATCTACGAAATTTATTTTAATCTAATAATATTTTTATACATGAACATTTCAGATGTTATTGATACATGTTTAAAATTTTATTATTTTTAGATGAACGAATTTTATTTTAAAAATCTTTTACGATCAGCGCCCAAACATTGTATCTTGTTTTCAAACAGCGTAGTAATTCATTTTTTAAAAATAGCCAAAAAAAGGTATTTTAGACTGAAATTTTTATACATGATTATTTCATGTGTTGTTGTTATATGATAAAAATTTGGTAGCTTTTAGATTCAATAAATTATGTGTTTGAGTGCTTTTCCGACGTATGCGCAGACCTGTCCCATTTTCTCTAAAACTCAATTTTTAGACATTATATGTTTAAATTAGATTTCTTCATGTTTGAGTCCGATTTTGGAACTTTCACCTAAGAAGAAAATGTTGAAAATTTTATTTCCTATTCTATGGAATTTTTCAAGAATTTTTTTTCCCGAATTTTTCTCAGAAATTTTTGTTTTGCCAAAACCCTAGGGCAAATGGTATTTTTGTCTTTTCACTTTCGAGTCATGTCTCTGAGTTTTTCCAGAAACTTTATGACGCCAAAAATTGTTTATTAGAACATGATTTTCATTCTTTCGTTTAGGTCCCGAGCCAAATACTTTTTCCGATCGTTCGATAGTTTAAAGTCGCACGTTTCCGAATCAAGGTGAGAATAATCTCACTACAATACGGATTATTTTAAACTTAATTACGACGAGTGTGTGATCTGAATTGGTTAATATGTGTTATATGATTGATTATGTGATATTTCTTATATACGTGTATGTGTTATTGAGTGGATTGTGATTATTATGTTATGTCTTGTTATGATTAGTTTTATGTATGAGTTTAGTACAACTTTGGCATAACATGTTCTAATTATTAGCATTATTAGCATGTTTTATTTATGTTTTATGTCACATGTCATCTTTGTATGTAACGTAAATAATTAAGTGATAAGATAAGTAATAGAGTCGTACCGCCTCGAGCTACGGAGGTATTAAGAGAATTCTCTCGAGCCAACCTACGGGCTCATAAAGGGAGTTTTCTCATATGATATGTTTATTAGATGGTGCGAACTATGGGAAGTCGCAGCCCCGTAGTTCGTTTCCAAAGTGTACACTGAAATTAGTACGACTACTCTAGGGGCACCCCGAATAAAATATGATAAGATTTATGATACGAAAGACCATGACACCGTTAGAACTAAAACACTAACTAATCGGTCATGCATTGCATTACTCATCTTTTTTTTGCGAGTCATAGTTATTCTCACTGAGCATTAGCTCATATTATGTGTATTCGTCCGTATTGTAAGTAAGCAACAAATGAACAAGTGAGGAGGGTGAATCAGCAGCGTTCGATGGCTAAGGGGTTGGGTTGTGGTTTCGCTCGCTTATTTAAAAGACTTCCGCTAAGAAATTTTCTAAACTCTCGGTTTGAGATTTTTATGCTTAAGATACTTTCCAACTTTAATTAGTTTTGCAAAACTGAAGTTGAATTTTTATAGTTTTATTTCCGTTGAATATTCCAACCATCTACTTTAGTTTGGAATTTCGAATTAAGTATTTCTCTTATTTTCATCAAATGTTTTCGTAAGATTTCAAATGTTGGTTATTTTCAAAGTTGTTTTATTTTAAAGTCTAAACTTTATAAATAAACGAAATGATGTTTTAAAAGAATTAAGATAAGTATGACGGTCCGGAAAGCCGGGTCGTCACACTAGTGAAGGTTGATTACGACGTTTGAGCATTCTGCATTTGTTGAATCTTCACTACAACGATCGATTTCTGGACGGCGTTGGCGGAGATTTCATCGTAATCACGAAAATCACTTCAGCGACTAGAACGAAGTTTTTAGGGTTTTTTTCGTGGATGTTTCGGCAAAATGACGACGTTTTGGACTGGTTTGGTACTTGGCTGAAACGACATTCCTCGGCGTGACGAGATGGAAAGTTCGCCAGCAAAATGTAGTGATTTCGTCGACATAAAATGGCGAAACGACCATATGGCTATTTTTATGCGGACTCCACCGAAACTCGCAATTTCAGCGACATTACTCGAAATTTCAAACATTTGTTACAATGGATTCTCTTTATAATAAAAATCCCACAACATGTGAGGTCTATATTGCTTACTTCTCCCTTTCCACACACACACACACACACACACACACACACACACACACACACACACACACACACACACACACACAATATTTAAACAAGGAAAGCAAGACCACCATTATTTTTTTACTAAATATTGTTGTGCATTTGGTTAAAATAAATGTAAATCTTCTATTACAGCAGTTACAACAGTAGGAGGGGCTGTAAAAGTCCAAGTAGTAGTAAAAGTAAAGTTTAGAGCATATTTAGCCAGTAAATGTGCTGGATTGTTGTTAGCTCTAGGACAAAAGGAAAAGGAGCAAGAAGAGAAGGAGGCAGCAAGATTACAGATATCATTAGTAACAAGGCCCAACTCAGTCGTCGGGGAGACAGCGGTGGTGATGAGTTGAATCACTGTGAGGCAAACTGAAAAAACGGAGACGTGATCGATGTTCTGGTCTCTAGCTATCTTGATACCGTGCAAAATTGCAGTGGCTTCTGCGATGTCGGGGGCGAGAACTACGGGGATCTGGGCAATGTGAGAAGCGATAATTACACCTGTGTTGTCACGGAGAAGAACACTGATTCTGCAATGGTTCCGACGAGAGCATACAGCAGCATCAACGTTGATTTGGATTTTGTCGGCGTTGAGTCGCGGAAACCAGTAGGGACTTGAACTGATCCGGCGGACGTAGCTCGTCGAGAAGTTGAGAAGTTCAATCTATAAGGAAGCGAGGGTCTAGTCGTTGTTGACCGTTGAGAACCTTGTTGCGATAAGTCCACCGAGACCAAGAGAGGGTAGCAAAGAGACAGAATGATTCCGGGCTGAGGTGATCGGCAATAGCAAGAAGGAAGCCAATTATATCTGAAGTGCAGCGCGGGTCGATGGCGTGGTCGAGGTCGCAACTTTGCCAAAGAGAAAAAGCATCGGCGCATGTCTAAATGGCGTGGACAACTGTTTCTGGAGCAGAATTGCAAAAGGGGCACACACGGTCACTAATAACTTTTCTTTTGGAGAGGACATCATTTGTAGGGAGGAATCCATGGCTTAGTTTCTAAAGAAAAATTAAAAATACTTTCCCTTCCTCTCTGAGTAGAGTCTTCCCTTCTTTCCTCTCTGAGTAAAGCCTCTACCATGTCTTCCACCGTAGATAAAATGATACACCAGACCACATCTCTTGCTATCCATGACGACTCTAAGGATGAGTGGGAATTAGATGACACCATCTATGCCACAACCAATATCATTCTCCTCGGAAAAATTACCACTCGCAAACCCACAAACAAGCCTCTCCTTCACGCCCAACTTGACCGTATGTCGTGTCCAGGACCAAGCTCGCAGCTTCACATACTTGCTACGAACCAAGACTCTACTATTTTCAAAGCCAAATTCAAAGATAAACCCACTTGTTCTGCAATACTCAACCGTCACCCTTGGCTGTTCTCCAACGGGTTCATTACCCTCACTCCATGGCCGGACTCTGGAGAATGGCAATCTGTTAACCTCGACATGATGCCACTGTGGGGCCGTGTTTCGAACATTCCTCTAAAGCTTCTCACTCCAAAAAATATCCAAAAAATCGTCTCATCCGCCGGAGATATTTCCAACCTGAAAACTGATAATCTGGAGCAAGTTTTATTCCAAAACTACATCAAATTCAAAGTCAATATCTCAATCCAAAAACCCTTATACCCAGGAAGATTTATTACCCTTCAAAACACAAAAACCTGGATTCAATTTCACTATGAAAAGCTTCCCTAGATGTGCTTCATCTGCGGAAAATTAGGCCATGACAATCGGAACTGCTCAGAACCGCTTGCCACCGTCCTCGACGATCATATGGAGGCTATGCCCCTGTTTGGCCTATGGCTTCGCAGCTCCCCATCCCCACAAAATGGCTTCGAAGCTAGCTTTTACGCCAAAACCCTAAACACCACTTCCCAACCAAATGCCCAACACATACCCAATCCAAATACACAGACAAAAACCAATCTCTCTTCACCAGTGACTGCAAATACTCCTCTACACCGCCATCCATGCGCCCAAACTCAGCCTGAAGCCAAAGACCACTCCCCCGCTCAAATTCCGACCCACCTCACCAACCCAAACACGACCGCTGCGCCTCCGACCCAGTCCGAAACAACCAATCGCCAAAACCAATCACCGCCGCTCACCACCAATAGTGACACACCACACTCCATCGACAACCCAAACCCTCCATTTAATGCTCCAAATTTCAAATCCAATGAAGCCAATCTCGATTCCTCCAAATCCTCTGTAATTAATCCCCACATAAATAAAAATACCAATTCCCAAATCCCTCTCTCCACTTCCCTCATTAATGTACCCATACATGGGCCCATCTTTCCCCAATTCCCAGCCACGACTGACCCACCAAACACAAACATAACCCTTGTCTCTTACCCTTTTAATCAGCCTCATATCCTTTCAGCCAATAATTCCCAAACCAACCACTTGGCACCAATCACCATCAACACTCTCTCTTTCTCATCTGGCCTAGTACCAACCATCCCAAAAAGGAAAAATAAACAATCCCCCCACCCACGTGACTCACTCACTAAAACCACGAAAATAGCAATAAAAAAAAAACATACAACATACCCCAAGGAAAACCATCTCCCTAAAACACCAAGACAAACACAAAAACCTTTTCTTCAACTCTCCGAGTGACAAATTACCCCTAGAAAATGACCCGGCCACAAATGACCACTCCCTCGATACCAATTCAACCTCACCTGCAATTCCTACGGCCGCTGAAGTTTCAGTTGAGATCATTGATTCTTCACCAGCCTCTACTCAACATTCATCGGCGAACCTTAGTGGAGAAGGTCGATGGTCACAATGTTAATCCTATCCTAGAACGTCCAAGGGATTGGGAACCCTTAGACTGTTCGTACCCTCCAATCCTACACAACCTCCCTCTCCCCCGACCTCATTTTTCTCTCAGAAACCAGACTTTTCTAAACCCAACTCACGTACCTAAAGCAAGCAATTAACTTTCCCCATGGCCTTGCTGTTGACCGAATCGGTCTCAGCGGCGGCCTTGCCATCCTTTGGACAGATAAAATCCAAGTTTCTATATCCTCCTACTCTCGACACCACATTGATGCCTTCATCATCGATACCTCTAGTACCCACTTCCGATTCTCCGGTATCTATTGTCATCATGATACCTCACAACGAAACCATACATGGACCCTTCTTCGCCGTCTTTGCCACCTCTTTGACGGACCTTGGATCTGCGGTGGCGACTTCAACAAACTCTCCCACCCTGATGAAAAACGAGGCGGCTGCTCAACACCCCAATAATAAATGGGCAACTTTAACAATGCTATTGATGATTGCAGCCTCCAAGATCTTGGCCCGAGTCATGACTCATTCACTTGGTTCCGCTCTTCTGGTGAGGATTTGATTCAAGAGCGACTTGATCGATTCCTTGCAACCACCTCTTGGAAGACTCAATACCCTCATGCTGCTGTCAGCCACTTGAACTTTTGGTCGTCAGATCATGCTCCCATTGTTCTTCATTGCAATGGGCTGAACTTCCAAGACCAACGTGCAACGACCCGCCACCGTCGTTTTCACTACGAAGAAGCATGGGCTGATGATCCCGACTATGAGCAGCTTATACAAGACACCAACGTCCTCTATGAGGCCTCAAACCCTCTTCAGGAGTGGACGACGATGTTTTTCGGCTACAAAACTACCCTTCAAAAATGGAATCGTGAAAAATTATGTGGCTTCCAAAATTCGATAAGGAGTCAAAAAGATATGCTAGCTTCAGCAAGAATAAACCTCAGTCCCGACACGGTCAATACATTTTGTCATGAAGAGAAACTCCTCAACACACTCCTTGATAAAGAAGAGAGGTATTGGCGCCAAAGAAGTCGAGCCACGTGGCTCCAACATGGTGATCGTAACTCTCGCTTCTTCCACCGAAAGGCCACTCAACGTTAAAAGAAGAACACGATCTCCGGCCTATTCGATTCCGAGGGTAAATGGCAGGATCAACCCCACACCACCTCAAAGGTAATATCCCATTATTTCCAAACCATTTACCGCTCCTCTAACCCCTCAAAAACCATAACATCTGCCATCCTTGATTGTATCCCCACTAAAATATCCCCAGCAACAAATGAGATACTTCTACAACCCTTCGAACCCGACGAAATTCGTAAAGCCCTCTTCAATATGTCTCCCCATAAAGCACCGGGCATTGATGGCTTTCCAGCAAGTTTTTTCCAAAAACATTGGGACACTTTTGGTAACCTCTTCACACGAGTTTCCCTAGGTGTACTAAATGATGATAGGTTGGCCAAGGATATAAACCACACCCTCATTAGCTTCATCCCTAAGAAAGCCAAACCTACTCAAATGAAGGATCTCCGACCCATTAGTCTTTGTTCGGTGATATAAAAAACCATATCCTCTTGCCTAGCCAACCGACTCAAACCAACTTTGCCTTCCACTATCTCTGATACCCAATCTGCCTTCGTCCAAGGCCGTCAAATATTTGACAATGCAATTATCGGATTTGAAGCTTTACACACGATGAGATTTGGTCGGTTCGGAAACGGTCATATGGAAGCCCTCAAACTTGACCTTTCCAAAGCCTTTGATAGTGTCGAGTGGTCATTCATCGAAGCTATAATGCGGCGGTTAGGCTACAATGACCGCTGGATACTTAAAATCATGAATTGTATCACAACGGTGATCTACTCATTCGTCCTCAACGGCTCAATATATGGAAATATCACCCGTACCCGAGGTTTACGATAATGTGATCCCCTCTCACCATTACTCTTTCTTTTTTGCGTCGAAGGCCTCTCCTCCCTTCTGCATGAAGCCTAAACTCTCAACCAAATTCAAGGCCTCTCATTCGGTCCCACAAACCCACAAATTTCCCATCTCCTATTTGCCGATGATAGTCTTGTTTTTTTCAAAGCCACAAATAGTGAATACCTTACTCTCTGAGACACCTTAAACACATACTCCGCTATTTCAGGCCAAGAAATAAATTTTGACAAATCTGAGCTTTGCTTCCGAAAATCAGTCAACATCGATCACCAAATTGCCATAGCCTCCACTCTTTGCGTTTGCATTGTCCCTTGCCATGAAAAATACCATGGCCTTCCCGCCTTCGCTGGACGAGGAAAAAAAACCCTTTTTTCCCACATAAAAGACCATGTTTGGAATAAATTGAGGGGCTGGAAATCTTCCTTTTTCTCTCAAGCCGGCAAGGAAGTCCTCATTAAATCCATTGTTCTAGCTATACCAAGCTATGCTATGAGCTGTTTTCGTCTACCAAAAAGCCTTCTAACCGAAATACACCGCCTTTTAGCTCGATTTTGGTGGGGTTCTACCGAGGAAAAAAAGAAAATTCATTGGTGCAAATGACAATTCCTTTGTAAGAACAAAATCGACGGAGGCCTTGGATTTCGTGACCTTGAAGCTTTTAACCAAGTCTTCTTGCCAAACTGTTGTCAATGGTGCCCACAAGAAGAGTTGTAATCTTTATATTATGCATTTGATGTAATAAAGTCTCATGAAGACTCTTGGTTGTAATTGCTTATTCATTAATAATAAAGTTGAAACGTTCATTCATTCTTTCTTTGTTTGAAGCTTTATGATAAAACCTTAGTCTTTTAGTCCATAAACAAACTTAACAACTTACGAAGAGACAAATGTAGATTTGCATGAACAAACTCTTCGTAGTTTGCTTAAAACGATATATTCGCAATCTAAGGGTCAAAGGACTATTGACCTCAGTATGATTGTTAGAAGAATCTATGATGTCTGGTTATGAGGCATTGAGAGTTGGAGACTCTATAGTTCTTCTAGGTATCTTCCGAAGGTACTGAATTGACCAGTGCACTTCTAGAGACAAGATAAGAACAAACCATTTAACCTCTTATGTCTCGAAGTCACTACGTATGAATTGCATCGTGCTTACCTTAATCCTGAAATGAGACATGTCATTTCACACCTTAGTATTCTCATTTGAGAAAGTCAAAGTTCGGACTCACTATGTGATTCCGAACAGGGCCTATTGGTGAAGTACTAAGTTGTGAGAATGTCATGAGTAACTTTGTGAATTTCTCATAGATATGGAATTCATGTACAAGATTGCTGAAATGCAATGTATGTCACCTCATGCTTTGTTCCTTGGAGTGTGAATAAATGAACTGGCCAGTGTCCAAATTGAGTCCTGACTCTTTTGGATGAAACAATGTGACTTGTTAGCTCCTCGTCAATACATTGTTTCTAACTTATTCACAAGCGACAAAGGAGTTGAGGAAATAACAGCTAGAATGGTAAAATGGTAATTTAGTAAATCCCGACTAGCTGATGACATTCATGAAGGGTAAACATAGATAATAATCAGTGGATCCGCTCATCATAATTAGGTTGAATTCTTGAGTAGAAAATAAATTCATTTGAACCGAGAGATTTTCAGTGTCAACTCTTTAGTGGAGTCAGTTGGCATTAAGCTCAACTTGGAAAAGGTTTGTGAACTTTTGAGTCCAAGTGTTTAGCTCAAGCTTTGTTCATTTGGGTCCATGAGGTCACTGTCACGAATCACATCGATTAGGAATAGTTAAACTGGAAGCTAAGTCAAAACAAAAACGAAAATAGTCAAAAGGGTATTTTTGTCTTTTGAGACAAAGGATGAAATGAATGTCAATAAATTTTTTGACAAGTTCATTTGATGACTTAATGTCACTCGACCATGACTTGATCATTGGGCCTTGTGAATTAATTTCATTTCATAAGAATTTTATTGAAAATTCTTAATGGGCTTTTCTCATGTTGTCATGAACAAATGAAGAAGCTTCTAGAAGCTCCTTCTAGAGACATAATGGGCGCCCAACACACCCAAAGAAAGAGAGAATATTTTGTGCATACATGTATCAAGATACTTGCCAAAAGAAAAAGAGGAAACAAATTTCCCCTAAGAGGAAACATGGTGGGCGCCCAAATAAGGTCAAGGGAGAAGCAAACAAAAGAGGAAACAAATCTAAGGACTTACTTGTTTTGTCTTGGCCGTGCACCTCTATGAAGGAAAAGGGAAATTGGCTCATGAATATGTGATATTCTATAGAAGAGAAAACTACCTTATTGAAGGTGAGACCTCTCCTATAAATAGGAGCCTAATTCTTCTCATTTTTCTCATTCCACATAAGTTAGAGATTGAGAGTCTCTCTCTCTAGAACTTGTGGTTGCCGCCTCTTCCTCTCTCTCTCTCTCTAGTTTATTTTCGATTTTTTTTGTTTTGGCACCTAGGTCCTCATTCGACCTAGTGTTTAGCTCTGCGACTTCAAGACTCGTTCTTAAGTCGTAGTGTTTAAAAGTGCCCACTCACTAATTCCTTTATTTCGAGTGATTTAGTGATAGAAACTTTCGTGGTTGCTCGAGGTGCCGAGGAAAGAAAGAGAGACGTGCTGCGAGGGGAGACGAGCGTTGCAAACTTTCCAAAAGCTTCTTCAAGGTTCAAGCTTCAAGAAAGGTTAGTAAACTTCTATACTCATAATAGTTTTTAATTACATGTACTTGCTCTTTGTCTAGGTTAGTAAAAAACTGTTTTTACTTGAAAATAAATTTTTTAAAATTTCGCCGCTTACCGAAGCGTTAATTATTTTCTTAAACCCTAGATCGATTCCAACACAAACAAGCTTGGAGACTCATCCGAAATCCCTATTCTCTAACCTCCTGCATTCTCAAAGCTTGCTACTACCCCAAAAAGCCCTTCACCCAAGCCAAAACCCACCGTCTTATGGCATAGTCTTCTTTGGGGCCGTGACCTTATTCTTTCCGGATCACGATGGCGAGTCGGGAATGGAGAAAATATAAGAGTTCTTCATGATAAGTGGGTTCCTCGGGCCCCTTCTTTCAGATTCATAGAAGCTCCTTACATCCCCAATGATACCCGAGTTATGGACCTTCGCCGGTAAAATGGCGAGTGGGATATTGACTTCATTGATGCTGTTTTCCAATCCGATGATGCTAGTCTCACCTTAGCATTCCCTGCCCCAAGTTCAATATGCCATCGATCGGCTCCGTTGGCACTACACACAAGATGGAGAATACACTGTCAAGAGTGGATACCAACTTGCCTACAACCACAAAAATCTATCATGTCCCTCTAGCTCAAACCCGTCAGTGTCTTGGTGGAAGACCACAATTTTTTTTAAATGAATATTTCCTTTTGTCTAAAGGGATGTATATTTTTAGAATTCCAAGAGCGGATGGCCGGCAGTTGAAAATGACCATGCATTTGTTCCTCTAATTCTTGCTCTCACTTACCATTATCTTCCATTTTATTGGAAAATATAGCAATTTTTGGTGTTCAAGATATAACTATTGAAAAGTAATAAGATGCTAAAACAGACTGAAAACTCCATTTTCTTAAGGCAGCTTTTTGCTGCAGTGGGGATTGAACCCACGACCTCCATTAAAACAGGCAGATTAAGTATATAGCACAATTCATTTATTACCTTCTTAAATTTTAGCTCAATTCCTGATTTTAAAAGAATAGACAATTTAAACCAAAAAATTTAGTATCACCAAATACTTATTGCCTAAAACTACCTAAATTAAAATACTCAAATCTAATTTATCCAAACGTAAATTAAAGTCGAAAAAAACATTAAGAATGCCCTTTTTATTTTTTATTTTTTCTCATCTCAAAATTTGTCCTTTTTATATTACCTTAAAAATTTCCAAGTTAGTCCACCTGAAAATTTTATCACACATTAGCTCCCCCCCCCCCCCCCCTCTTATGGCTCCGCCCTTGATGGCTATCAGGGCCGGCCCAAGGTGGGGGGCGAGGGGTAATGGCTTTATTTTTACTGCTGGACTTGGACAAATAAAACAAGAATAATAGAATAAAGAGAAAAGCCTAACCATTTTGCAATTTAAAAAGTCATTTTCACTCTTGGACCTCCGAATTTGGAAAAAAGGCCTCCGAAATTTTTAAAATAAAATAAAGCCTACGTCAAAAACTAATATATGGCACATAGGGCTTTTTTTTTTATATAAAAGTTCGAAATTTTAAAGTACAATCAAGCTTACATCAAGTAATATATGGCAAATAAGCTTTCTATATAATAGTTCCTTATACTCTTTATATGTGACGACCCGACTTTTCGGACCGTCTTACTTATCTTACTTTTTAAAATTTTAGAAAATTCTTTAGAAAACTTGGAGGAAATTTAAAAAAAAAAACATATTTTACAAGGGAAAACCTATAACATCTCGAAATTTAAAAGATAAAAATGTTGCAAATTAGAATTTTGAATGGACGCAAATCAGTGGTTAATGGAAACAAAATATCGATAAGGGTTTATGGATAGAAAATTATGTAATTAATTTTCTAAAGTTTGTTTCCATCGATTCGGGATCTAAGTATTAAGTTTTGAGATTAAGGAACTCATTTGCAACATTTAGAGAA
This sequence comes from Urtica dioica subsp. dioica, assembly GCF_054948205.1. Lineage (NCBI taxonomy): Eukaryota > Viridiplantae > Streptophyta > Magnoliopsida > Rosales > Urticaceae > Urtica > Urtica dioica. Next base: position 5,294,738 of record NC_142761.1, read on the forward strand.
AGGAAAGATTCTTTTGTGGAGGAAAATTAAAAGTTGCAGAAAAGGAAGGATCTAGTAGCAATTTTGGAAAAATTGCTTCAGCCTTATCCTATATTGAACCGACTCTTCTCTTCCTCCTTATCTTCTTGGACGTGTGAAATACTTAAGCAAGCAGAGAAAAAAAAAATAGAGCCCGAGCTCTTCAGGAAACCGACCAAGAAAACAAATGGAAGAGAGAGAGAGAGAGAGAGAGAGAGAGAGAGAGAGAGAGCTTGAGAGAGAGAGAGAGAGAGAGAGAGACGAACGCGGGGGTCCGAGGAACAGCCACAACGCCGAGGAGAACCCGCGGTGGCTCGCCGAGGTTGCGCGCGAGGGCCGGCTGGAGTGGGAGCTTCGCCGAAGTAAATTCAAGGTAAAAATCTCGGTTTCCCTCACCCTCAACCTTGGATTCCCGAATTTGAGGCTCGAATATTTTGTTCCAATTATGAAATCAATTTGGGGATTGATTTTTAGGGTTTGTTCATCAAATTTGGGGGTTTTCAGTTTTTGAACGTGATAAGATGTTTTTGAGATTGTTAGTGATTCTTGGATTTGTGGTTGTTATGGGTTTTTGGACAAGTTTGAAGGGTTGAAGTGGTTTGGCCGTGTATGTTGTTTTGGCCGTGCGTGTGTGTAAGTGTATTTGTGTTGAGATTGGAGTTGATCTTGCTGTTTGGCTGAGGAATTGTTGATATGTTTTGTTAGCTTGGGTTTTCAGTGATGATTCGATTGTAACGAAGTTGTCTCTTTGTTGTGAGTTATATTTTGTCGAGAGTTTAGGCTCGTTTTAGGTGGTTGCACAAGGCTTGGAGCAGCGAGTTAGGGACGGCGAAGACGCTGTCCAAGGAATGGCGGAGCTGCCGCTCGAGTGTCGACGAGGCGAGACCGGACAAGACAGAGAGGAGGCCAACGTTTCGGCTTTGGCTCGGAGACTCTTGAGTGTCCGTTTAGAGTTTTGCGAGTCAAGAATTTTTTCGAGTCTCGACTTGAGTTATTGTGACGCTTAAGTTATTTTGTACGAGTTATTTCAGTTTGGCACGTTATTAAATTTTATTCTTTAAGTCGGTATCGATGTATGTCGTAAAAGAAAAGAATAATAAATTATTATATTATTATTATCAAGCTCGTTTATGGATTTCTCGGTTACTCGAGCTTAGTAATAATAAGATTGGATATTTCTTTTGGAATTCATAAAAGAGAAGAACGAGGCTTGTTTATTAGGAGTACTTCTCGGGTTTTTGAGATTGATCGTAGTTTTCGTTCGAGTTTACACGTTCTCGTATCGTTTGAAGTTTTGTTCCGAGGACTTGGATTCTTTATAGTTGGATATGTCTTTGAGTCCTACGATTTTTAAATCGTATGTTTGAGTTTGAGTATTGTGGATTACTCGCAGGATTCTGATTCAGGATCGGTTTGATTTACCGTGATAGGACTCAAGACTGAAAGTCGTTTAGAGGGTTCACGGAGTAAGTGAACGTCTGGATTCTCGATATTAGTGAACGTCCAGGTTCACAGGACGAGCGAACGACTCGTGGACGAGCATCATAGACGCTTATTCTCGAGGTAGGTTATTATAACCCTTCTCTCCTGATTTTATGGTTTGGCCTCAAGTATATATTATTTTCGAAATGAAATGGTTGTGAACGTGCCACGAAACCCAAACCGTTCTTAGAAAATGTGGCGGAACTTCATCTCAGGATATCTGATCATGAAGTTGAGAATATTTTCGATACTATACATATATCCCTTATTTGAAAAATATAAATATAATATTTTTCTTTATTGGTCTGGGATAGCCGGATACTTATATATACGAAGCGGAGAATGCATGCGTATATATAAAAGGGTGTGGAGAGTGCACCATTCTGATCAGAGGACTGCCACGGGTTATGTGGGCAGGCGGTGGCAGGCCACCAGCATAAAAATCGCATTTTGCATTTGCATATCTCATCTTTCAATGCACGTTTACTTTTCTGCAAGCTGGACTCGTACGTGGTTGGAGATCAACATGTGACGATGGATATACTTGTACGTGTATGGAGATTTACACGGGACAAGAATAGTACTATGATATATGAGAATTATTATTTTTGAAAATCTATTTTTTTTTTAAATCGAGCCAAATATTATAACACCTACTGGGCCTCAAGCTCACCCCTGCGTTTCTTTGTTTTTCTTAAATTATCTGTATAACCAGGAAAGTGAGAAGAAGTGTTAGGACGACTTCGAGGTTGAGCGTGGTCGAGAGTTTGAAGTCTTTCGTTGGATAGACTATCAAGTGTCGAAGGTTGGTTTTAATTTTCGTTTTCTTTCTTTTATCTTTGGACTTGTAAAGTAAATAACTGAGTATGCACCGTGGGTTAGTTTTGTAAAGTTTATTAGTGTTTCACTTTATAAAATAATCACACCTCACTTTTCCCGGGGCGTGACAAAACCAAATTTTAAGAATTTAAAAAGAAACAAAACATAAAAGAAATATGAAGATTGCATTTGAAACGTTTCATGATAAGTACTTAACCAGAATTGAAAATACGAAATTAAAACCAAACATAGCGGCAAAAATACTAAAACATAATCCATATCCTAAATTTTAACCAAATTAGAAAACTCTTTGAAACTTCATAACTTCGAAATAATTGAACTCGTAGCGGAAGACTTATTTTGTGAATGGCAACCATGATCCAACCATCTCGCTATCGACTCCGTTAGTCCACCCTGCTCAGTTCTCTATAGGTTGTTTACCTACAACACAGACGTATATTTTTTTTTTTGAATAGATGAGCTTGCGCTCAGCGAGAATCATATAAAGCTCAAAAAATAAAAAGAGTAATGCAATGCATTTAATTTGGGGTGCCCCTAGAGTAGTCGTACCTATTTCAGTGCGCACTTCAGAGACGAAGACATGGGGTTGCAAGGTCTCACACTTCGCTCTATCTAATAAATATATTAGGGCCTCCGCCTGAGAAATTTCCCCATTTGGGCCCGTAAGTCGGCTCGAGCAATTCTCCTTAAGACCTCCGTATCTCGAGGCGGTACAACTCCCTTGCTTATTTTTGTCTTTTCACTTTTTTATTTTCGTTACATGCATGAATGATGTATGACATAAAATATACATGATAACATGACTATAAATAAGAAAATTATATAAATATTTTAATTTATAACGTATCATCACATAACATACAATACCATATCATATCATAACATAACATACCATACCATATCATATCATAAACTCAGCATATGATAACATATCATTCATAATTTATCATATCATAAATATCATACCATAACACACATATGTCAAACAATCACACAATAATAATTTTAAAAAAAATATTATTAACTCATTCAGATCATATACTTATCGTATTTTATTTTTGTGAACTAATCTGTAGTGAGATTATTCTCACCTAGATATCGGAGGTTACGATCGTAGATCGCTGAAGGAATTGGACGCTCAAAACAATTCGAAACCTAAGAGGGATAAAATGCTACCGGGGATCAGCTAAGGAAAGGATTCAAGACATACTTTAGGTTCTGAAAATTTTCCGAACGAGATTCGATGTGAAATTACGAAAATATCCTTGGCTATTAGGATTTCGGGGAAAAAATAAAACTCTGCTAAAACTTTTGTAAAAATTCCAGTAACTATAAAACGTGATTTTGAGAACTTTTTGTGAAAGAACCACGGAAAAAGAAAATCGGAACTATTTATTAATAATAAACAAGTATAACATCTTACTATAAAATTACTGAAATCTGATCTACGGACCGATCGTAATAATAAAAAAATATTATGTATAGCATGAAAATATTTTTCGATTTTTTTTTTTAAGAAGACATGTAAAACGAGCGTTTCCAAAAAGAATCAACACAGAATAATAATTTTTGAATCCACAGTAAACGTTTTAAAGTCTGAAAATCGGAAATAGGTCAGACCAGAGAATCAGGTCTGCGCACTGATTTGAAAATAATCGGAAAATATTCTGTATATAATAAAAATATTTTTTCCATTAAAGATTTAGATAGAAGACATTTAAACTTAACTTTTCCAAAATGAATCGATTCAAAATAATGATTTTTGAAACCACGACAGGTGTTTTAAAAAACGATTTTTTTATTAAATCCGAACGAGATAGAAGAAATACATACCCCTTTTTTTCAATGATTGAGTTATCTATCTAGGGCTATGAATTAAAAAAAAAAACGGAAGAGAGAGGACTAAGAGAAAGTGTTAAAAAAAGATTGGATGTTATATATAGGGTTTGATTAAGAGATTTGTAACTAACTACATCACTTTAAACATGTGATTTTAGATCTAGTCTATGTTTGACAATTTTTAGGGATATAGTCAAATGGTTTATGTGGCAATAATTAAGTTCTTATTTGCCCATAAGCCACATAAGCCAATTGGCTATATCCCTAAAAATTATCAAACGTAGACTAAAAAAATTTCATAGTTTCATTTTGGCTATTTTGCTACACTATCCTTTGATTAAACCCTAAAAACCCAAACCCTAAAAGCCCAAACCTAATCCTACGTCTACTCTTAAAATATTAATTATTATTTTTATTATTATATAAATATATACGTATATGTATAATTGTATATATACTAACCTAACGCTGACTTTTATAACTTATAACTTTTTAATACAATATTATATTATATAATATAATATATTACATACTCATATATAATACGTACATATAATAACTTAATTAATTAAATTAATTAAGTATATATAATATATATAATCATATCATATATATAATATATATACATCACTTAGTTATAATATATAATTTATATACAATATATATATATATATATATCTATAATTTTTATTTTAAAGAGTATATTAAAATTAAAAAAACATACGAAATCACACATAAAAACTAAAACTTCAAAAACTACCATGTAAAAAAAAAATCATTCACTACTACTTTACTAAAAAAAAATACTAACGTCACTCGAACACAAATATTTTAGCATTTTAATTAAGCTTAAAATTTGAGATTTCACATTATAACAAATTTACTATTCCTTTTTTATTTCCACTTGCATATTTCTTTAAAGTGGCTTTTACTGTAATTGGTGTTATTTAATTGATTTTTTTTCCAAATGCTATTATCTTTGAATTAAAATGTATTTAAAAAAAAAGAGACAAATATGGCCTCTATTTTTAGTTGAATGTCTGTTTATTTTCAACCATACCAATGAATAGATATTTTTATTTTTTTGCAACAAGTATATCGGTTTCACAAAAAAAAAAAAAAAAAAAAATCTCGCTTTTAATACTAAAATATTTAGTTACATCACAAGTTTGTTTTAGAAATTTTATGTATCATAGTTTACATTGTGTTGTTTTTTATTTTATTTATTTAATTTAAATATCATTATAAAAGACCTATTTTTACATGTCACCTGTGCAACAAGTCTACAGTTTCACAACAAAAAGAATTATCGTTTTTTATACTAAAATATTTAGTTATATCACAAATTTATTTTGGGAATTTTATTTATCATATTTTACATTGTGTTGTTTTTTATTTTTAATTTATTTAAATGTCATTATAAAATGTCTCTTTTTTACATGTCGCTCAAGGCCTCCGAATACGTGCAGCGGCCTTTGAACGATTCGTTTAGAGAATATATTACAGGGGATTCATAATCAATAATGATAAAAGGAATAATGACACAATGGCACATATTAACTGTAATGGTTGTTAATATTATATAAAATAATATCAACAATGTGATTTCAAATTAACGATTTATTGGGAAAGTATAAACTAGTATTTTGTTTGGTGTGTAAACAAGTATTTTGTTTGGTGTGTAAACTATTTTTTCGCACGCTAAAGTATTTATTGAATAAGGGAAGTGTAACAAAATAACCAAAATCACCCAAAAGATAATGGGAAGTGTAACAAAATAACCAAAATGAAACTATAAATTTTGTTTTTAACCTACGTTTCACAACTTTTAGTGAAATAGCCAACAGGTTTATGTGGTAAGGTCTGATTTACCCTTATTTATTAACAAATTCGTAATTTTCTCTCTCCTATTTTTTTCCTACATTTTTTTTACATAAAAACTCCAAAAAACCATATCTATCTCATATGAACTCGAAATTGAGTGATTCCAAATCCTACGGATTCGTGACGCCGAGATCTTCAAAAATAGATCCATTGTGTTTGATGAAAAATCATGTTTAATACCATAGATGTAGAAAAATCACGTTACTACCTTAAATATGTAAATAACTGGAAATTTTTGAAATTATCAAAAAAAATAAATGGAAACTTAACTATGATGCATTAAACATAATTTTTCATCAAACACAATGGGTCTACTTTTGAAGATCTCGACGCCACGAATTTGTAGGATCTGAAATCACTCAATTTGAAGTTCGTATGAGAAAGATACGAATTTTTGAAGTTTTGATGAAAAAAAAATTATTTGAAAAAAAATAGTAGAGAGAAAGTGACGAATTTGTTAATAAATAAGGGCAAATCAGACCTTAATTATTGCCACATAAGCCATTTGACTATTTCCCTAAAAATTGTCAAACATAAGCTAGATCCAAAATTACATGTTTAAAGTGGCCTACTTAGTTACAAATCTCAAAGATAATTTGGAAAATTATTAGATTGTCTGTATAGTACTTATCATTATATATATAAGACCAATATTAAATTAATAGTTCACATTCATTTAAAAAATAGCCGAAATTTTATTTTATTAAAAAAAGTTTACTAAATCAGCGATAAATTAATTAATTAAAAAGTAAATTAAATTGATTACAGAAGATTCAAAATAATTAATAATACAATGATTAATTATATAATGGTACATATTAACTGTAATGGTTGTTAAAACTAAACGAAATGTCAAATAATATCAACAATGGGATTTGAAATTAGAAATTTGTAACTAATTAAGTCATCTTAATATTAACGTTAAGGATTTAGCCAACGAAAGTTATGGAAAAAAATAGTCAAATGTATGAGATGGCAGTTAAGCTAGTGGGTTAAAATTCCAAATATGTCCTTAAATCAATTTAGCGGTTTTTATTCCTTCTAGATTCGTCACTTTCTCTCTCTTTTGATTTTGAATTCGTCACTTTCTCTCTCCTATTTTTTTCAAACATTTTTTTATCCAAACTTCAAAAATCTATATCTATCTCATATGAACTCGAAATTGAGTGATTCCAAATCCTACAGATTTGTGGCGCCGAAATCTTTAAAGATAGATCCATTGTGTTGGATGAAAAATAATTTTTCATGCTATAGATGTAGAAAAATCACGTTACTGCCTTAGATATGGAAATAACTGAAAATTTTCGAAATTCATCTGGAAATAAATGGAAATTTATTGGATATTTCTGGAAAAGTCATTACAAACACACGTAAACATGACACATTAAACATGATTTTTCATCAAACTCAATGGATCTATTTTTGAAGATCTCGGTGCCACGAACCCGTAGGATTTGAAACCAATCAATTTCGAGTTCATATGAGATATATGTGGATTTTTTAAGTTTATTTATGTAAAACATATGTAGAAAAGAAAATAAGAGAGAGATAGTGACGAATTCAAAACCAGGAGAGAAAAAGTGACGATTTTAAAAAGTAAGGTTATAAAAGTATTTTTTTTATTAGCTATCACTTACGCCACATATGTTGTTTGACTTGAAATTCTGATTAGTCGCGAAGACAAGATGTCGCACACAATGTGTCTGATAACTTGCTTGAACACAGGTTATGGATAAACAACAAACAATGCAAAAACAAAATATACATGATATGGTTATCCAGTTCGGTGAAACACACCTACGTCTGGGGGCACTCTGCCAGTGGAAATGATTTCACTATCTTGTAGTCAATAGTACACGTAAGGTTTATATATGATTACAATCATCAAATCAATAAAACCTAGAGACTATTACCACCAATGAATACATAGTCAGGGACTCCCCCTGAATTTGAGCTCCGTCGCAATTCCACCCTTCGAGCAACCGCGTGGCTCGGATGACTTTCAGTCTTCAGCTGTTCGTGAACCTTCAATCACACAAACAAAAACCCAACTCTCACAAACACTCAATCTTTGTGGAATAGTGTTTGAGAGAATACACCGCGATCAACAAAACACAAAGCCTCCCAGTCCACCGGTCTTGCACGTCTAAGAGCTCTAAGTATTTTATCAAAAGCGTCAAGGCTGCTAAGGGGAAGCGCATGGCTTTTATAGCAGCTGCACAAGCTTGGAAGTGAATCTAGGGTTTCCTTTCCCAGCCTCATACGAATATCTCATAATCAAGTTATCAGTGAGGCAAATATCTCACAATGAAGTCACCAGCGAGGCAATATCTCATAATCAAGTCACCAGTGAGACAATCTGTCAATACTGGAAACTTGCCTGAAATAAAGTCTGCACACAGGTGGAAAGATGTCACACCAGAAGTAGAAGCATAATGACCGACATCTTTCCACACAACTTGCACTAAAAAATAAAGCCAACAAATAACGTTACAACAATCTCCCCCTTTGGCTATTTTTTAGGCAAGCACTTCCGAGAACAGTTCTCATACAAGCGTCATGACCAGAGAAAATAGTCAAAATAAATGACTTCATGACACCTCTCCCCCTGATTGCCTCAAAATAATACCAAAGGCAAGGATCGACCAACACAGAGGGATGAACAAATAACGGCCTGAAAAGGATGAGAACTTGAACAAACAGCATTACATAAACCATCAAGAGTAAGAGAAAAGATGTCTTACAAAACAACCAGAAAACAGTCTGTGTGAAACCCCAAATTTTTTTTTAAGATATTAAAAATCAGTGAAGTACATATACTTATATATATCGTTTGATTTGTTAAATATATAACTAAATATGAAAATATATTTATATATATTGGGATACGTAGTCAATAGTGTATTTTCAATATAAAATAAATGAAAGGGATATAAGATATGTTTTGATATATATATATATATATATATATATATATATATATATATATATAGGTTTAAAAAAAATTATTACGTAATTATGGATATATTTGTATTGTTGAGCAAATCACGTGGTTGAGCTTTATGGCTTCTAGAAGAAATTTATTTGTCAACGCGTGTGAGTTTTCTATGTTGATTTATTTATTATTTTTTTTTTCCTCTTTTGTTAATATCAGCATGTTAGGGTTTCTTAGTATCTTATAAATAGATCTTTTGCACGGCAAAAGCCTTTTTCCTCTCCTGCTCATAAAACCCATGTTGCACGGCTCTCTCTTTCTCCCTAACTCCTCCTTCTCCCAACTTCTTTTCCAAAAAAAAAAAACCCCTAATCACCAAATAGTCACCTTAATCTCTAGGTTTTGGTTCAAGAAGTGTTAGTGAGTTTTTTTCCAATCTCTTTTAAGGTATTTTTTCTTCATGCTCAGTTCATACTATCCCTTTATATTTTTTTTTATGCTTTTATTTCGTTTTTCATAAGAAAAATTAGGTTTAATATTTCCTGTTTAGAAATCAGTTTTAAGCAGTGTCAAAATCGCACGTTTTAAAATAGCTAAAAACGGTTTTTGGATCTAATATTTTTACAGATTATACTTTCACATGTTATTTAATTGTGGTTTAAATTTTATAATTTTTCGAGTTCTTATTATTATTTTATGAATTAATTGCGATCCGTGCGCAGACTAGTTTTTTTACCCTGATCTTTTTACAAAAAAACGTCTTGTTTATATATCTACAAAATTCTTTTTGAGCTAATTTTTATACACGGCCTAGTTCTATATGTTTATGATATCTACTCCAAATTTTAGAATTTTTGGATGCCCAGAGAATATATTTGGGATAAAATCCAAACGGTGCGCAGAATTGTTCCAAAACAGTTTTTGTTTTTAAAAAGACTAAATATTGCTTTCTTATACTTTTGAATTTTTATTAAATAATCTGAACATATTTTGTATATGCCTCTGAAGTATGAAGTGTTCCAAATATTTTTTCGCTCTCACAGTAATTTTTATAGATTTATTTTTCAAAAAAATATTTTATCGACCCCAAGGGTATTTTCGTAATTTACACCTTCAGCCGAAATTTTGAAATTTCCAGAAACTAAGTCATGTATTAAATCCTTTTCTTACCTGATAAGTAATAGTCAACCTTTTCCGTTTAGGCTCCGAGTCATTAAGAGCGTCATTTTCCTTCGACGGTCTTCGATCGTAATTCCGATATCCCGGTGAGAATAATCTCACTGCAACACGGATTAGTTCAAAATATACTAAGTATTATGTGATATGATGTATTTATGTATTGTGTGAATTTTTGTGTGTGTGTTTGTTCGGAACGTGCTTGGTATGATTTGGTATGACGATATGTGAGTTATGTTATCTTATGTTGTGTGTATTAGAATATCTATAACACATCTTATCTTGCTAGCTATGTTATCATGTATGTTTTTATTTATCTTATGTCGCTCATGCTTTTAACGTAATAAACACGGTTAATAAGTAAGTAAGCAAGAGAGTCGTACCGCCTCGAACTACGGAGGTAACTAGAGGAATTTCTCGAGCCGAACTACGGGCTCACATAGAGAGTTCCTCATATGTTTATGTATGTGACGGGGCGTTCTATGGGAGGTCGCAGCCCCATGGTTCGTTACCAAAGTGTACACTGAAATCGGTACGGCTACTCTAGGGAACCCCGAACTAAAATACGATAGACTTTTAATAGGGTATCTCATGTCACGGTTTAATTTAAAGTACTAATAACCGGTTCATGCATTTTTATTTTATTGCTTATGTTTTGTGAGTTATAGTTATTCTCTCTGAGCGTTAGCTCACTCTATGTATATACGTCCGTGTTGTAGGTAAACAACCTTTGAACAAGTGAGGAGGGTGGATCAGCGGCGGCGATAGCGAGAGGGTTGGGTTATGGTTGCCATTTTCGAAAATAAAAGATTTCCGCTTTATTTCAAGTTTTTCAATAATCCTAACCCAAGGTTTTATATTTCATGGTTTAAGTTATGTTTTTCAATTCCGTTAAAGGTTACGACTTTATTTGGTATTTATTTACAATGGTATTTTTGGGTTTTAATTTCCGATTATGCAACTTCGACTTTTTGGTTGTTTTCGTTCATCAAGTTTTAAATGAAAATTTATTTTTAGGTTATGAGTTTTCAAACTTTATATTTTAAGTTATGTTTTAAATAAAAATTTACCTCAAATTTTCTTAAGTTTTTTAAAAAAAGTAAGATAAGTAAGACGGTCCGAAAAGTCGGGTCGTCACAGTCTGAAACACAAAGAACAGTAGCGAAAGACCACAGAAAGATGTCTCAAAAGAAGTTAGATGTTACAGACCAGATCAAATAAAACATCAACTAGAGGGATTAGAAACATCATTGTCTTGACCTTCAGAGCCCTTGGATTCGCTGATGACATCATCCTCTGTATCTTCATCATATGTGTTGTCATCAGGATTTACAGTGTGACTCGGCTGAGAAGTAGTTGCACCATCAGAGGTAGAAGAGGGAGTCATAACAGAGATAAGTCGTTCACAAGCGGTCTTCCTTCGAGAAGAAATGTCAATGATTTCCTTGAGCGCAGCAACTTCTTCCAACAAGCCTTTGAGAATATCACTCTTAGCATTTTCCGAAAGGGGAGCAACCTTGATGGTTCGACCAAGGGCGACAGAAGTTGCGACAGAATGCATAGCAAGATCTCTGGCAATCACATCCAGGGAGGGAAGTCGATCGGCAGTGACAATTTTCCCTCGTCCCAGAAAATCATTGATCGCAGTGGAGGAGACATCAAAGCAGTGGCCACGAACATAGACTTTCCCAAACTCAGGATGATGAGGCTGGTCAATTTCAGAGGACAAATTCATAATACACTCTTTCACCAGTTTTGGGAAATAAGGCCCGATCCCAGAGACAGTTTGACGAGTTGAGCATCGCACATGAGTTCCATGATCACGTCAATTTTCAGGGCTTCCTTAGACAGTTCCTTTTCCGGAAAAACAGTTCTGTGATAGACATACCTCCACTTTCTGACGCAATCTTCCTCATGAAAGGAGATATTATCCAGATGAGCGGCGGGAACATCTTTAGGAAGCTTTTGACCCCCAACAGATTTCCTGGAGGTGAGGGACACGACCTCCGGACGAGCAGCTTCCTCTTCCTCCTCCATATCCTTCAGAACATCAGGGACATTCTCCTCAGCAGATTTTTCCTTCAGCTTCTTCTTGTTCATGAACTGTAGACATACTCTCTTCCAGCATCTTCCTTTTCTTCTTTCTCTTCTTCGAAAGAAGAATGGCAATACAGACGTCATCATCCTTCTAGACCTTCTCCTTCAGAGAGGCAAGAATATCCTCCTCATCATCCTGGACTTGATCAGTCTTCCTCTCTTGCCTCAAAGAAGAAGATGTTGGAACATCTTTCGCGACATCTTCACTTAAACCCAGAATGCCACCAATGGCATCAACTGGAGGAGGCTCTTGTTCATGGAGTAGCGAATTCAACATTTCACTGTCCCTAGGATTTTCAATAGGGGGAAGAAAGGTTTCAGGGTTACCTTGAACAACCTTGTGAGGGCTCTCAATGGGAGATCCTCCAGTGTGGATTTCTTCTTCAGGAGCCGCGTCATCTTTTCTTCCTTCTTCAGAGGAATTGCTGGAGCTTACTTCTCCGGTAATGTCTGTGATCGAGAGAGCGGCTTTCTTGAGAATTGCCCTTCTAGCGGCGGAGAGTGAGGGATTCTCAGGAGGAATTGACCCAGTAATCGCACCTCCGGGCTGACCATCGGCGCGTTTATTGGATCGCAAACCCCGAACCCGGACACCGTGTCTATTACTCTCCAGCCCAGGCCCTTTTGTTTTAACATCTTTCGCCTTCATCACAATCTTCTCTTTCTTGGAAGGAATGGTAGTGCTGATCCCACTTCTAGTCCCAACCATTTTGAAAGAAATTTGAACAAAACTGTCACACAGATAACCGTCGAGAGGGGTGAAATCGCAAATAAAGGAGATAGTGTGAAAGAGGGGCGAAGAACAATGCGAGAAATTAAGAAAAAAGAAATAGGTAACGTCCCAACTTTTCTCGAAAACGTAACCGTCTGCATGTAAGAGAGCATGGCAAGGAGTAAAACGATGTCGTAGCAAGGAATGGGCCATGGTCCGTCTCAGGCCCAAGCAAAGAACAAGTGTCATTTTAGCTCGACAATACAGTCGAATGGGCCAACCAGAAAAATGGGCCCATTAGAAAACTTTCACGAAACATATGTGAACAAAAATCAGCGAGGTACCAGCTTTGACAACACAGAGGGTAAAACCAAAATTCCCTCCGAAAATCAGTAATTGCTATTGTTCAATCACACACAATCCTAGGGAGAATCTAAGATTTTCAAACCGGTTAGCATCCAAAGCCTTAGTGAAAATATCTGCGAGCTGTTTTTTGGTGTGAATATATTCGAGTTTGATCTTTTTCTCTTCCACAAGATCTCGAATGAAATGATGTCTGATCTCAATATGCTTAGTTTTACTGTGTGGAACTGGATTCTTTGAGATGTTGATGGCACTGATATTGTCGCAGAATAATGTCATGACATCTTGTCCAACATCATATTCAGCAAGCATCTGTTTCATCCAGAGGAGCTGAGTGCAACTGCTCCCTACAGCAATGTATTCAGCCTCAGTTGTGGACAAGGAAATGCAGTTCTGCTTCTTGCTGAACCAGGAGATGAGATTGTTTCCAAGGTAGAAACATCCACCAGAGGTACTTCTTCTATCGACCGTGCTACCTACCCAGTCAGCATCACAGTATCCCACAAGCGTAGAAGATGTATCATAAGTATATAAGAGGCCAAAATTAGCACATCCTGAGATGTACCTTATGATTCGGTTGGCTTGAGCCAGATGGCTAGCTTTGGGATTAGCTTGATATCGAGCACACACACCTACAGAGTAGGCTATGTCTGGTCGGCTGGCAGTGAGGTAGAGGAGACTACCAATGATACTCCTGTAGAGGCTTTGATCAACAGATTCTCCATGCTCATCCTTAGTAAGTTTAATATGAGTAGCGGCGGGAGTCCGCTTGTGAAAGGATTTTTCCAAGCCAAACTTTTTCACTAAGTTTTTAGCATACTTACTTTGGGAGATAAGAATACCATCATTCATTTGCCTGATCTGAAATCCCAGAAAATAATTAAGCTCACCAACCACACTCATTTCAAATTCAGACTGCATTTGTCGAACAAAAAGATCCACCATCTTGTTCGACATTCCTCCAAAGACGATATCATTAACATAGATTTGAGTTATCATGAGGTTTCCATCCTCCTTCTTTATGAACAAGGTTTTATCAATGCCACCTCTGGTCTAACCATTCTGCACAAGGAACTGAGTTAGTCTTTCATACCATGCCCGAGGAGCCTGCTTAAGGCCGTAGAGAGCTTTTCTGAGTTTGTAGACATGTTGTGGTGAGCTGGGATCTACAAAGCCTTTAGGTTGGGCCACATAGACTTCCTCATTCAAGTACCCATTGAGAAAGACACTTTTAACATCTATCTGGAAAAGTTTGAAGTGCAGATGACAGGAGATGCCAAGTAAGAGTCTGATGGCTTCAAGTCTCGCAACAGAGGCAAAGGTTTCATCAAAGTCCACGCCTTCCACCTGTGTATAACCCTGCGCCACAAGTCTAGCTTTGTTTCGAGTTATATTTCCATGCTCATCAGATTTATTTTTAAATATCCACTTAGTTCCAATGACATTCACATTGTCAGGTTTAGGAACTAGCTCTCAGACTTCATTTCTTTCAAACTGAACAAGTTCCTCTTGCATAGCATTCACCCAGTATTCATCATCAATAGCCTCATTCACATTTTTAGGTTCAATATTAGAGACAAAACAAAGATTACCAATCATTTCCCGATAGTTTACAGGGGGTTTTGGGCGAGTCCTCATTCCTTCACTAATCTCGCCAATCACCTCATGGACAGGATGATTTTTCTGAATTCTTCTGGAAGGGATTCTTCGTTCAGTTACAGGAGGAGATCCCTCATCTAGAACAATGTCACTCACTTTGTCATCAGCATCCGTCCTGACATTATGGCTTCCAGAAGATATGTCGTCCAAAGAGTTCTCAGCATCTGTCCTGACATCTGTGTTACTAGGAAAAATTTCATCTTCATCATTAGTACTGTTGGAAACATCATGATCATCGTTTACCACCACATTTATGGATTCCATCATAGACTTAGTACGTTTTTTAAAGACACAATAGGCCCGGCTAATTCTAGGGTACCCAAGAAATATACCTTCATCACTTTTAGGATCAAATTTACGTCGAGGATCCCTGTCAGCAAGGATATAACAGACAGAACCAAAGACATGAAAGTATTTCACATTTGGCTTTCTCCCCCTCCATATTTCATAGTGAGTGATAGAAGTACCTGGATGAATAGTAACTCTATTATGAATATGGCAAGCAGTATTGAGAGCTTCAGCCAAAAAGTGTGCTGGAATATCTTTGGCCAACATCATCACTCTAGTCATTTCTTGAAGGGTTCGATTTTTCCTTTCTACAATTCCATTTTGTTGTGGTGTGATGGGAGCTGAGAATTCATGGGCTATCCCTTCTGCAGTACAAAACTTAGCAAAACTCATATTCTCAAATTCCCTCCCATGATCACTCCGTATTCTGACAACTTTGCCGATGCTTTCTCCTTTTTCTCTCTGAACCTTATTACATAAAGCTTCAAAAATAGCAAAAGTGTCAGATTTCTCACGGATAAAATCAACCCAAGTATACTTGGAGTAGTAATCCACACACACAAACACGTATCTCATCCCTCCAAGACTCTCGACCTGCATCGGTCTCATCAGATCCATGAGGAGAAGTTCCAGAACACGAGATGTGGTAAGATGTTGCACCATCTTGTGAGACTTCTTGACCTGTTTCCCAATCTGGCATTCCCCACAGATTCTTCCTTCAACAATCTTTAGATTGGGGACACCAATAATGGCTTTCTCAGAAACAATTTTCTCCATGCTTCTGAGATTCAAGTGACCAAGCTTTTGATGCCACAGCTTGGTTTCGTCAACCTTGGTCATGAGACAGTTGTCGGACTGAGTGTTTGGAACGGGAAACCACATGTAGCAGTTGTCACGAGATCTGGCTCCACGTATAAGTTCATCATGTTCCTCATTTACCAACACACACTTATCACGAGTAAAATTGACACGTAAATTCATATCACAAAGCTGACTAATACTGATAAGATTAGTAGTAAGACCTTCTACCAACAAAGCATCAGTCAAGCAAGACATACCAGGATAGTTTAGCTGACCTTTACCCACAATTTTGGCTTTCACTCCATCTCCGAAGGTAACATGACAGTTAGGGTAAGGTTTCACGTTGGTCAAGAAGGTATGATCACCTGTCATGTGGCGAGAGCAACCACTATCGAAGTACCAGTCACTACCGGTGGATGCACTCAGAGATGTGTATGCAATATTGGCATGGTATGACGTGTCTTTTACTCTCCATTCCAACCGAGTAGAAGGTTGTCGGCGAGGAAGAGTATTTCTGTGAACGAACTTTTGCTGATGGACATTTCTCCTGTATAACCGATAGCAAAAAGGTCGAATATGGCCCCTTCTACCACAATAATGGCAGACCCAACAAGGTCTGTTGACAAGAGACCTGGTTGGTCCAGAAGGATGTCGCTGATGTAGATTTTGAAACTTGTCATTACCAGATGGTTAAGGCATGTTTCGCGACATCTGGCTAGCATGCTTTTGGGGAACAAAAGTAGTGTGGGATGATGAAGCACCATGAGTATATCTAAGCCCTTTCATGTTCTTTGCAGGTTTACCAATGGTGAGGATTTTTTCAAGGCTGTCAGTGCCGGAGTTCAGCATCCTGACAGATTTAGTCATCTGATCCAGCTCTCCATTTAGCCGACTGACTTCCCTTTTCAGATCCACAATGGTTTCTAGGAGCCTTGCCTTGTCTTCAGTCAGGGTGAGAATAAGAGCACTCTGTTTGTCGAGAATCTGGGACTCCTCAATCCATTTAGTGTGCAAAGTATTGTATGCATCATTCATGGCATCGTCAGATAGTTCCTCATCCTTACCATATTTTTGAGAGCATTCACCAATCTCATTAGTAGATTCATGAGTATGGATAGAAGCAGTAAAGGCCACAAAGTTACTTATCTGGTCGGTGTCGCTATCTTCATCTTCTTCATCCGATAGAGTGGCGTTGTACCCCTTTTTTTGTTTCTTGAGGAAGTTGGGACACTCCTTCTGAATATGTCCGAAACCTTCACATTCATGACATTGAATACCTTTCCCCTTTCCGGAGCGTTCACCACTTTTACCATTCCGGTGAGGGTTAATATTCTTCTGGAATCTCTGTTTGAAATTGTCTTTGACATCTTGCGAGACATTTTTCCCATTCATCTGATTGAGTCTCCTCATAACCCTGCTATAATTTTTTTCCAGCATAGCTATAGTATCGTCAATATCATTGTCAGAATCCGAGTATACATGTTCCTTTTGTTCATGAAAAGAGCTTATGAGGGCCATTCCTTTGTGTTTCTTCTCCGTTTTGGGCAGAGAAAGCTCAAATGTCATGAGGGATCCCATGAGTTCATCAAACTTCAGAGTTTTAAGGTCATGGACTTCTTCAATAGCCGTGATCTTCATTTTGAATCTTGGGCTTAAAGCCCTCAGAGTTTTCCGAACAAGATCTTCATCGGTCATGAGTTTCCCGAGAGAGTAGGATTCGTTGGCAAGGTCTCGGATGCGAACATTGAATTCAGCTACTAATTCATCTTCAAGCATAGTAAGGGCTTCAAAGTTGGTTGTGAGATACTGCAGCTTTTGCTCACGGACTTTCGTTGTTCCCTCATAGACAACAACAAGAATTTCCCAGGCTTCTTTGGCACTTGTGCAGGTGTTTATAAGCCTGAAAACATTTTTATCAACTCCGTTATAAATGGCATTGAGTGCACGAGAGTTACCCAGAGCCGCGTAGAGGCTCCTTTATCATCAACATTGACTGGAGCTTCCTAACTGTGTATCACAGCTTTCCAGGTTCTGCTATCAAGGGATTTCATGAAGGCGCTCATGTGGGGTTTCCAGTAACCATAGTTGGTTCCATCGAGTACTGGAGGGCGATTGACCGAACCTCCCTCTCTGGAACTATCCATATCTGGTAAACAGAAAAGAAAAATCCAGAAGACCACCAAAAGATCTAGGTACCTGCTCTGATACCAATTGAAATTCTGATTAGTCATGAAGACAAGATGACGCACACAATGTGTTGACAATGTGTCCGACAACTTGCTTGAACACAGATTATGGATAAACAACAAACAGTGCAAAAACAAAGTACACACGATATGGTTACCCAGTTCGGTGAAACACATCTACGTCTGGGGGCACTCTGCCAGTGGAAAAGATTTCACTATCTTGTAGTCAATAGTACACGCAAGGTTTATATATGATTACAATCATCAAATCAATAAAACCTAGAGACTATTACCACCAGTGAATACCTAGTCAGGGACTCCCTCTGAATTTGAACTCCGTCTCAATTCCACCCTTCAAGCAACCGCCTGGCTTGGATGACTTTCAGTCTTCAGCTGTTCGTGAACCTTCAATCACGCGAACACAAAACCCAACTCTCATAGACACTCAATCTTTGTGGAATAGTGTTTGAGAGAATACACCGCGATCAACAAAACACAAAGCCTCCCAATCCGCCAGTCTTGCGCGTCTAAGAGCTCTAAGTGTTTTATCAAAAGCGTCAAGGCTGCTAATGGGGAGCGCATGGCTTTTATAGCAGCTGCACAAGCCTGGAAGTGAATCTAGGGTTTCCTTACCCAGCCTCATACGAATATCTCATAATCAAGTTACCAGCGAGGCAAATATCTCACAATGAAGTCACCAGCGAGGCAATATCTCATAATCAAGTCACCAGCGAGGCAATCTGTCAATATTGGAAACTTTCCTGAAATAAAGTCTGCACACAGGAGGAAAGATGTCACACCAGAAGTAGAAGCATAACGACCGACATCTTTCCACACAACTTGCACTAAAAAATAAAGCCAACAAATAACGTAACAAAATGGCTAGTTTTCCAAAAGTTTGCAAGCGTTGACTATTTTCAAAACATGAATATTTTTATTGGTTATTAAACTACAATGCCCTTTAAATTAACGATTTATTGGGCAAGCATAAACAACTATATTTGATCGAAAGTATAAACAACTTATTTGTTTGGTGTGTTAACTATATTTCCACATGCTAAAGTATTTATGGGATAACGAAATTAGGAAAATAGCAGTCGCAACAATTTTTTTTTTTTTTTTTTAAGAGTCTTTAAATGCAAAAAGAGGAAAGAACCTAAAAATAGTTCTAAATTTAAGAACGTCATTTGAAAATCACTCAGTGTATATTTATTGCATGGTATAGAATATATATAGAATATAAGAATTTTATTTACAGTGTGTCAACAATATGGGGATAAAAAATGAAGAGCACAAACACCATAAAAAAATATATATAATACCTAAGTTACAGATATTTTCAAATATAATTTTCTACAAATTAAAAAAATTGAAGCGTTAAGAAAACAGATTAATCAATTTTCAATATGTTAAAGAACTATACAAAAAAAAAAACAAACAAACAAAAACAAAGGATTATAGTGGTCCAAAGATCAATTTACTTGAAAATTAAAAACTTTGTTGACTATTTTGATAGTTGAATCGGTTAGCATGACAAAAATATCAAGTTTCTTAAACAAACAATATTTAACCGAAACGACAATATACGTGATTTCATATATGTAGAAATTTAAAATTTGAACTATTTACTATAAGTAAAAGATACTCATTATTTATCCAAAATATAAGTGATGACTTTATTTATTCAACTACTATGAGTTGGACTATATATAACCAATAATTAACTAGTGGTGTTTGTAGTTTTTTTTTTTTTTTTTTTTTTTTTGCATCAAACGTCAGATTTTACTCAGGGACACAATGGCCAACCAAAAACGCATGGAGGGCTATCGGGAGGACGTCGGACTTCCAAGCACCAGACATGGTGTTGAGAAGAGCCCACTTACTCGTTCGATCCGCCTCCTGATTACAAGCTCTCGGTGTCCAAACGAATTTTACCGAAGCGAAATGATTACAAAAATTCATAATACAAAGAAAAGTGGATGATATAATCCACGAGCGACACTTCTGTTCCTGCAAACCTTCGAGGAGACGTTTACAATCTCCTTCTATGACCACCTGAGGCCACCCTTCCCGGATTGCTAGGCAAACTGCCATTTTCACCGCTTTCAATTCGGCTTCCTCTGCACTTGCTGCTACCTCGGCCCCTACCTCTACCCAGAGCAAGGACCCGTCGTCATCTCGCACAACCGCGCTGAGACCCGCCTTTCCGAGCTTGAAGGCAGCATCCGTATTGATTTTCTTCCATCCTTTTTCCGGAGGACGCCACCTTATCTCAACGCTTGGGCTTTGAATTTGTCTATATCTTTTGCTGACCTGCATAGCCTTGTCAAAGCTTCTAATAGTCTCGTCCCATTGCACTAAAATTCTAGGAGCCAGTTCTCCCGGATTAGAGCGTTTTCCTTGGAAGATTTGATGATTCATTTCCCTCCAAATGGACTCGCAGATCAGCCCTGCGAACAACACAAAATTTCGGCGATGTTTTTTGTCCATCATAGAGCTAAAGGTTTCGACATAGAACTCCACCACTTCTTCGCCTGTGGTTGCATTTGGGAGGCCAAGGGACTCGCCACGGGGAGGCTAGCCACAGGCACTTCGTCAGCGGACAGGCTCCGAACAAATGACCTTCATCTTCAGCGACGTCATTGCACAAGACGCATGTGCATTCAGAACACGTGGCAAATCTCGCCAGCTTTACGCGGGTCGGCATGGCTTGTTGTGCGATTCTCCATAAAAGGACTTTTAGGTGCTCAGGCAATTGGAGAGTCCAAAGCTTCTTCCATAGAGATTTCACATGTATATCTTCCACTGTAGACATGGCCCTATAGGCAGATCGAACAGAGAAGTCGCCACTCTGTTCCGATTTCCATATTCGCTTGTCTCTGAGCGGCGGTGGTCTGATTGAGCTCCGAGAAATCTCCTCCACTTTCTCATCAAGAAAGATGGCCTTGAGCTTGGCCCGGTCCCAGGATCTCCCTTCCACACACAAGAGAGACTCCACCATAGTGCAGGTATTGCTGAGCTCCTGAAGCATTCCCGGTCTGAACCCATCTCGACTACCACCCACCCAATCAGCCTCTGAAATCTTCGCCGACTTACCGTCCCCTATGAGAATAAGGGAATTAATTCTCACCACTCCTCTAACAGAGCAAATCTCCTTCCACCCTGGAGAGGACGAGGCCTTCGGCTCGATCGAGAGGAAGTCTTGGGAATGGCAATATTTAGTTTTTAAGCTTTTAGCCCAGATACCTTGGGCAACAAAAATAGGGCAATGTTTATAGAATATGGGAATTCATTCTATTATCTCTTATCATGATCGATTCAATTAATTTTACCCCTTGATTTCTGGACATGACTTGTAAAGCTAACTACGACATAAGCAAACGTATAACTTCAAACAATGTTTGTAGTGCTTATTCTGAAAAGTTGTCTGAAAATTTATTTTGTGAAGTTATTACTAGTTAATACTGTTAATCAGCAATTGCTGCATAACAATTAGACTTTATTAGATTTTACAAATAGATGACAGTACTATAGACATTCTCTATAAAAATATATTTAAAAAATTACATTGATTTGCGATGTTAATATAAGTTACAAGATTACAACTACATGGTACTTTGACTTTAATTATTCGGTCTACACAAAAGTCAATTAAAGCGCGACATATATGCATGGTCAATCAACTGCCTCAACTCGTTTTTACATTATTATTATTCTCTTAACTAATTGAGATCCCGATTTCTTTGTTGTTATCATTACAATTTATAATGTCATACTATCATAAATGGGTTTTCTTATACCATTATCTTCCTATTTTATATCATTGTCCGAGTAATATAAATTTATTTTCTGATATTGCCCGTAATAGTGTTTCCCACAACCAACATACTTTTCAATAATATTGTCTATATCATATATCAATTATATATGTAAAAGACTATTGATCGCATCCGTTGTTGTCTTTCAGTGGATTACCTTTAATCGCTGACACTAATCTGCGGATGACACCCTTGCGTTTGGTAGACTTGGAACATTGATTTTAATCATGAGATAGACTAAATAATTTAGAAGGACAAGCCCACAAGTTGCAATGCATATTGACATCACATATCTAGTATATAATATATATATATATATATATATATATATATATATATATACATCACATATAATATATATATATATATATATATATATATATATATATCAAATTTTTATTGCAATTAGTCAATTTTCTGCGATTTAGTCCAAGTTTTATTTTATTAGATAAATAATTCATCAAACTGAAATTACTTAAATAACTATTTAATAAATTTACTATTTTTTTTAATAAAATAAAACTTATACTATTTTTTTAAAAGAAGTGTAAGTTATTGGACTACTGACTTAATTATCTTTACATATATATGTGTGTATATATATATATATATATATATATATATATATATATATATATATATATATATGTATGTATGAATGTCTGTATTTGTAAATTGAATAATTTTGACATACGACATATTACTTATTAGGATTAAAATGTGTTAAATCATAAATCTATTTTATACCTGTTACAGGATATTGATTGCATATTATATATATATATATATATATATATATATATATATATATATATATATATATATATATATATATATATATATATAACTTATGGAGTCAGACTCTTCGGATGACTAATATATGTAAAAACAATCTCAAGGGGTAATTTGTACTCTCTTTTATAAGAAAAAAAAAATACAAAATAGTAGTTTAAAATTAGTTGATCCATAAAATAGTCAAAATTTTAAAGTTTTAGTAAAATAATCAAAATAATATTTTTTAGTAAAATAATCAAAGTTTGAACGTGTCAATAAGTATTTTATCATGTGTACATAACATATTTATCAATATATAAGTACTTATACGAATTTTTTAACTATGGATATTTTACTAACTTTAGAAAAAATTTATTTTGCTAACATTATATAAATTTAGATATTTTACAAATTCATTTGTTTTAATTGGTTTTTTTTAAAAACTAGAACCCTTTTTGTAATGTAAAATAAATGGAAACAATCAAATACTAGTTTTAAAAATATAAAAATAATATAAAATTGAGGGTACATACACCTTGGGCTCTATTTGAAATGGTTTTCTCATGAATCCATGCAATAGCAGTGGTAGATGCCTTATGTTAAGCCATTTTATGCACATGTGATGTGCTTAGATTGGTCATGTGTCTAGTTTTAGATGAGCCCATTATCACTCTTCAAGATTCCAAAGGACTCGAGAAAGGTTAGGATAAGGCCTAACGCGTCCAAAAGCTTTAGACAATCCTTAAATCGTATAGTGGGTTCTTTACTCGACTTCGAGCCGGAAGTGAGTTCGTCGCCGTGTTTCCTAAGAAAAGAGAAAACATGAAGTGTGTCGATGAAATTTTTCTCTTATAAAGTGAAGAACAAGAGAATAGAATTCTCAAGCTCTTGGAAACTTTTAGAGAATGAAATATAATTTGGCTTGGTTAGTCTTGATTTTTAGAAATTGTTTGAGAGAGAGTAAATATTTCTTCTTCCATTTTAGAGAGAATGGAGGAGAATCGTTTCTCTTTTTGTGTTTTTATGGTGTGAGTGGAGTGATTTTTCTCTATTTTTTTATCTCAAATTTGTTTGTGAGAAAAAAATTAAGAGAGAAGAAAGAGAGAAATTTGACATGGATGTGCTTAGTTTTTTTTATTTATTTCTTAAGAGAGAATGGTGGAATGAAAAAGGGTGATATTTATAATATTTTGAGGTTGTGTTGAAGGTTTTTGAGGTGTTTTGTGGGGCCCAACCGAGTTTAGCTTTAAACATTGTCTTTGGATGTGTTTTTGGACGAGTATGAATAATTTGGGCGTATCACGTCATGGCAGGAAGCCCAATTTGGCTTGGTGGGCACATGACGTCATGGCAGGAAGCCCAATTAGGCTTGGTGGGTGGATGACGTCATCATGTGGGAAGAAAGCTGGTAGGGACACTTGGCGGGCACGTGTCTTCCACGCGGACAGAGAGGTCACACGCGAGTAGGCGGGCACGTGTAGGCATGTAGCGCGTGTGAAGGCGAGTATGGAAGGTGGGAGTTGGGCCACTCAGGTCTCTGGGCCAATGTCAATGTGTTTGTTGGGGTTTAAACTCGTGACACCTCTCTGTTAGCTTGACATTCTTACCACTTAACAAAACTTGGTCTTTTGTTATGTTTGACGATTTAGTTGGTCATGATAAAAGTCAAATCTGCTATAACTGCTTACATGTATATATACCATATTTACGCAAAAATAAATCTATTATATATAAAAAAAATTGTGATAAAATATGAAACGGTCGTTTTAGATCTAGGAACGACATTCTGAGATTCAGTTTCGAAACACGAGTCTGATCAACCCACGTTATAGACAATCCAAGCACTATATAGGGACATCAAGAAGGTGAAAAAAGGGGATCTCATTTTTACTTAGACCCACAATGCTTCTCACCTATCATCAACACCCTCAATATTTATTTATTATTCTCCTTATAACTAGATTCGTCTAATATATGGATAATCCGGCATAATCTTCATGTATTCGATACATCATGTTCGGCATACTGGATTTTCACTGAGACAAATGTTTATCTATTGTACGACATTGATAGGTGCGTTAATCACGCGGAAAACTCCTATTTTTCTGACTAAATCCGAGCTTGTTCTCGAGTATTTGTGACGTTTTTTGCGTGTTTTTGAGAGACTTATAGGTTTTAGAGGCCAATGAGGTATAAAGGAGGTTAGTAGAGCATCACGTGAAGTAACAGAGCAATTTTGAGAAGATTCGAAGACTTTTCACCAAGTTAGAGCAAAGAAGAAATACAACGTCCTCTTGTGAACAATTCTGAGAGTTTGAATTAAATATTTGGGATGATCCAATTTCATGATTGGATAGAGCTCTCTCTTAGTTT
This sequence comes from Urtica dioica subsp. dioica, assembly GCF_054948205.1. NCBI lineage: Eukaryota > Viridiplantae > Streptophyta > Magnoliopsida > Rosales > Urticaceae > Urtica > Urtica dioica. The sequence goes on from NC_142761.1 coordinate 5,319,983, forward strand.
TCCAACGCATATTTATTTGCAAGAATCGGACATCGGAGTTAGAAGTTATGACCATTACAAAAACGGTGCGCGCGGGAAGAAAAGTGCGCGGCGCGACCCAAGGACCTCGCGCCGTGAGGTTCCGAAAATCGCCGAAATCGATCTCCGAGCATGAGGTGCGGAACGCGAGGTCCTCCGAGATGTCAACCTTGCGGTGCAACCCTTGAACCACGCGCCGCAAGGTCCGCCGAGATAAAAAAAGAGGAAACACGTTTTATGAGTCAATCTGAGCCGTTGGATCAAGTGTTATTACCCAGTCTACTCCGAAAATTAAGAGAAACCCAAGAATTTTGACCTAGGCCTATAAATACACCTCTCAATCTCTTGTTTAGGGATCTTAGCACTTTTTTTTTTTATTGTTTTCACTTAGTGTTTGGGAGAGATAGAGAAAAAGAGGAGAGCCGTTCTTCATCAATTCGCGCCAATTACAGTTTTCTTCTTCTCCTTTACTCTTGAACTCCCGTATTTTAATTCACAATTGAGTTTTTAATTATGGTTTCTTATTTCTATTTTCTTATTCTATTTTTGTTTTCTCGCTACGCTATGAACTAATTCCATTAAGGACTATGGCGTAGCGGGTTTAGGATTCGGTTATGGATATGATTTAATATATTGAAGTTCAATTCTCATTCTCTACTGCTTTGCTTAACTCAAATATGTTTTAATGCTTAATCGAGATTAGCTACCTTGTTCATGATTTTATACTTCAACTTGATGCTTGAGAAAGATTAAGTTGTTAGTGTTTTGGTTTGAATTACTATGATGCATGCCTAGGCTAGAGATAGTTAGGTTGCCATAAAATCGTGGGAATACTCTTGATATTAATGCATGTTGCTGTTAGGGATTGAGATCGAGAGAAGATTTTCCTAATTTTGACATAGGTTGTTATATGCTCGAGAGAGATTTAGCAATATTCTTCTGTGAGTATGATTAGCAAAGAGTAGTGAATTGAGTATTGATTGTGCGTGAAATTCGTGTATCTAAACCGTTAAATAAACTCATGAAGCCTTGGTCATTAGCCTCTCTTTCTGCTTACAACCGTTATTTGAGTTTTTTTGTTATTTAATTGCGTGATAACTTGTCAATAATTTGTCACATCTTTCCATCTCCTCTTAGTTCAATTCGTGCTAGTTGATTTGTTTGCTAATTAAGCTTTTTCCTCGTGGGATCGACACTCGTACTTAATTCACTATATTACTTGAGCGATACGTACACTTGCGAGCGTAAAAATCGCAACAGACATCAACATTTTGGCGCTAAAAAGATGGGATAGCGTTGAGAAATATGAAGAAAGCAAGCAAATGACCACCAGCAGATCAGATAAATAACACTCTCTGATGAATTATGAAGAAAACCCATTAAAGATTTTTGGCAATGAAATTTCACAAAGAGAAATAACTCATATTAGAAGAGCAAGAACGCAATGGAAAGGTATTCGAAAAATACCTAGCACAATAAAGTGCCTAGTAGAGTTCAACAGGGTAAAAGTAAATCATATCAATCGGGTGATAATATGTTTATCTACTTTGTTGTAAAAATACATACAAGAAGTAAAATGGTTGATCAACAATCTAAGAAACTCATTTTTTTCCCAATACTTATATATAAAAAAAATTACAAATATATGATATATGATAAAAAAAAAAAAGTGTATTTTTTAGATAAATGAAATTTCACGAATAAGACAACAAAGTCTATTCGGCGATCTCTATTCGACATATCACGGATAAAAGAGACTTGACAGAAATTTCATGAATAAAAAGCCTCTATCAAAAGGAATGAGTAGAAGACGTCTAAGTGAAATTTCACGAATAAGACGATAAAGTCTGGCCTCTATTCGGCATATCACGAGATAAAAGAGACCTAGCATAAATTTCATGAATAAAAATTCTCTACGAGTAGAAGAGCATAAGTGAAATTTCACGAATAAGAAAATAAAATCTATTCGCTGGCCTTTATTCAGCATATAACGGATAAAAGAGACCTAGTAGAAATTTCATGAATAAAAAGTCTACTAAAAAGGAATGAGTAGAAGACGCCTAGGTGAAATTTCACGAATAAGAAATAAAGTATTCAGTGGCCTCTATTCGGCATATCACAAATAAAAGAGACCTAGCAGAAATTTCATGAATAAAAAGTCTCTACTCAAAACGAATTAGTAGAAAATGCCTAGGTGAAATTTCACGAATAAGAAAATAAAGTCTATTCGGTGGCCTCTATTCGGCATATCACGGATAAAAGAGACCTATCAGAAATTTCATGTATAAAAAGTCTCTACTCAAAAGGAATGATTAGAAGACGCCTAAGTGAAATTTCACGAAATAAGTCAATAAAGTCTATTCAGCGGTCTCTATTAGACATGTCACAAATAAAAGAGGCCTAGCATAAATTTCATGAATAAATAGTCTCTAATCGAAAGGAAAGAGTAGAAGGCGCCTAAGTGAAATTTCACGAATAAGACTATTCGGGTTCTCTATTCGGCATATCGCGGATAAAAGAGACCTAGCAAAAATTTCATGAATAGAAAGTCTCTACTTAAAAGAAATGTGTAGAAGACGCGTAAATGAAATTTCACGAATAAGACACTAAAGTCTATTCGGCGGTCTCCATTCGGGATATCACGGATAAAAGAGACCTAACAGAAAATTCATGAATAAAATGTCTCTACTCAAAACGGAATGAGTAGAAGAGGCTTAGATAAAAACATCGATAAGTTAATAAAAATCAAAATATATACACCCTGACTCAAGTCTGGAAATAATCAAAACTTTCTTAGTAAAAATATCGGGGTCCTACCCAAAGTACGCCAAAGAAATACACATAAAATAAGTTTCTCACTATTTTTACAAAACACTAAGAAACTAGAAGACGGTGTTATAAGAAAAAAAAAATATCACCGACCAGGTGATATACTAAATAGGTGATATACCGACCAGGTGATTTATCGGACAACCAAATATATACCGAATAGTCAACTATATGCCCAACAGATATGTCGTGGCAACTTTGAATGAGAAACGAACAATGATCATAAGTTAAGGTCCGATAAGCCCTGAACATAACGGAAAAGATCGGAGAAGTTAGCGGTTACTAGAAGACTAGTCAAAATAGAATATTTACAATGGCCACTTAAACTCCAGATAACTGTCAATTGGCCACATAAGCCAAAGCAGTTATCAAAATAACTTCGACACAAAATGAACGGTTATCAATATAACTGTCAAAACGTGAGTCTGATCAATCCACATTGTAGATAATCCAAGCACTATATAAGGACATCAAGAAAGTGGAAAAAATGGATCTCATTTTTTTTAGACTCGCAATGCTTCTCACCTATCATCAGCACCCTCAATATTTATTTATTATTCTTCTTATAACTAGATTCGTCTATTATATGAATAATTCGGCCTAAATCATCATATATTCGACATATCATGTTCGATATACATGAAATTTCGCTGAGACAAATGTTGTATCTATTTTTTAACATCAACAGACAAATGTGACGGTTGAAATTATAATTTTTTTGTATGTCGCTGTCTTCAAATAATAGAATCAAAAGATGATATAACGCGTGTGATTAAGATTATATTAATAGTGCAGTGGTGGGCTTTCAATTTGGAGCGGTCAGTGATTGGAATTAGTAGTCAAGTAATGAAGAATATATATGTGTGTGTGTGTGTGTGTGTGTGTGTGTGTGTGTGTGTGTGTGTGTGTGTGAGAGAGAGAGAGAGAGAGAGAGAGAGATATGGATATATTATATATATGCAGAGTAGGCTGCTTCTGGGGTGGTTCGTATATATGTATAGTTGTATACTATACACACCGGAAATAGAACTACTATGAAACCAATAATATTATATACCTCCAGGTCACAAATTAAACACGACCAACCTTATAAACTCGACGACCTTCTCATCCACAGATCTTCTTTTTCTTATTAAAAAAATATTTAAACTCTGATCATCATGATGGTCAGAGAATATTGTAACCAATTAACGTAGGCAACATTATTTAGTGACTTTTATCAGCAGTGGACCCAGAATCTAAAAAGAATACTAGCACAAAATATATGTGTTTTGATAGTTCAAGCTTTTAACACTAATAAGTCTTATTTTTTAAGATATTATTATCTTACACATATGCTTATTAAAGGAAATATATATATATATATATACACATATATATAATTTTGTGGAAGCACGTCTATTATTAATATGTACATATATATATATATATATATATATATATATATATATATATATACACACACACACATACACTAGAGAATTGAACACATGCTTTGCACGTGTAATTAAAGCATATAATCATATTTCAAGAATGGTATTTTTGGAATTTGTTTTGAACAGTGTTATTTTTGAAAATATTCAATTAATTTAAAAGGGGGGTTTTTTTTTTCTTATCAACATATATTTAAAAAAATGATATATTCGAAAATTTTCTGATAATTGTTATTTTTGGAATTTTCGGTTAGTCCATGAGCAATTTGCTTAGGTATATACATGTATTAGATACTAGAAACTGAACATGTCCTCGTGTAGTTGTAGTTAAAAGAAGAAAAATTGTCAACGAAATGCTTATTAAAGAAAATTTTGTAAATAACATCAACTTCCCTAAATTTAATGGTATTTACGAAATTTTCTTTGAGATGCGTTATTTTTATAAAATTTCAATTGGTTTAAGAGTTTTCCACTTATCAACATATACTTCGAAAATAGTTTTTTTTTTTTTTTTTTTTATCATATTTCTAAAACAAATCTCAAACGCTGATCTCATAGAGCTAGGAATCTATGAATTTATTTTTATCTGTGAGGAAAAGGTGTTCATGATATCTTATCGCTTGATGGTCATATCATTCAATATGGTAAACCGATAATATATCAAATATGGCACATGTATGTCGATCAAATCAGCTCAAAACGATTGATATCAAACAATTCGGTTCATCAAGTCGTGACTTAAGTCTAAAATCAATTTAAGACTCAAGCCTATAAGTTAAAATCAAGTTACCGGCAACGTATGGAAGAGTAATAAGAAGCGCCACCCATTTATACTCACTTTTCGGTGAGAAGAAACGGTCGATTTTGAGCATCCTACCATATTTTAGCTAACATGTCAAAATGACATTATCATTTTAGTAACAGAAGGAGGGTTTATTCGTAAACAACCACAATTCCTTACAAAGAATCGCTTGTAATTCTGAAAGACAACTATCAAATTATGCATCAAATCATGACCCCAAACATTTTGTTTGGGTGAGATCACCTCATTTGAGAAAAGGGTTCAAAGTTTATGAAATGTAAATACAATTTTACGTCTAAGTTAAAAAATTGCATCTCATAATTTGTTTTTAAATATCTAAGTAATTACGAATTGATTGTGTACGGCATAATAAACAAATATTACGATCGTAGCAATTGAAGTTATCGGAAAAGAATAGTTTCGGTTACGGCTTGACTTTAATGACACGTTTCTCTGATACGTGTCAGAAGCCCACTAAAGAAGACTAAAATGGTCGGTCAATGTATTAAGTAGCGAAAAAAAGAAAAGAAAAAGTGAGTTGCAAATTTGGCTTTTAGATCTGTATTAGACTCATAACATATATTATATATGGCACGTCAAGTGAGTAGCCACACTACGTAATTGTTGTCTCCTAATCCTTTTTACCAAAAAAAAAAAAAAAAAAAAACTCTCAGGACTAATCTGTATACATTTTTACAATAAAAATAGTGTATCTATTATTCAGATGATAAAATTTTCTGTAGATAGTTGACCTCGCAGAGACCCATGGGCGAGAATATTCCCACATACATGAAGATGTGATAATATAGTGGTTGAATATTCTTCAAGATATATTGCAGTACGAGTGAACCACATTTGTCTATTTCAAAAAGTGTTTCACGATACATGACGTTTCATTGCACCTTTAGCTAAAAGATGTATATGCACGACTTTAATAAGTATATAATAAAAATGGAATAACAATAATACGCCCATATGTCTAGTCTCCCACGATAACATATACGTTACTGTAAAGTTATGTTCAAAACCCTAAAAAGATGAGAAAATATATGAACTATATACTCTCTCTCTCTCTCTCTCTCTCTATATATATATATATATATATAATATAATATGTAATATAATATATGTATTTAATATATGGTTGATCGATTAATTATTGAATATTCATTGAACGATCAGTACTTACATATTATTGGGTACGTAGATCATGTTTGGTTCAATACGATGTATGTCCATTATTGATGATCACTAGATAAGTTTATTATAACTACCTAATTAGAGATTTTATTTTAAAAATAGTCAAAATTTCATTTTATTAAGAAAATAGTCTATCAAGCCGAACTAAGTTAATTCAATTTACTCGATTCTGATGGACTATTTTTTTAATTAAAATAAAACTTTGACTAAAATCTTATAAAAAGTTAGAAGATTGACTAGTTATAACAAATTATTCATATATATAACTACTAGTCTTTGAAAGTTGTTTTTTTTTTTTCTGCCACTTCGAGAAAATTTAATTTAATTTTTATAAAATTCAACAACTAATAATCAACGTAAAACATATTTACAAACTAATAATTCTTTTGTATTTTAAAGAGTATCCCTAACATAAAAAGGTGATTTATAAATCTAAGTTTGTTTAACTTATTGTTTAGTGTTTTTAGAGTCAAAATATAATTTAATAGTTTTCTTTTATAGAATTAACAATGTATATTTTAGTTTGTAACATGTTTTAGGTTAATATCAGGTGTCTTAATTCATAATATAAATACTTTTTAAAGGGCTAAAATGCTGCAAAAATAAACATGTGAAAAATCAAAATCCTCCAAAAAAAATACTAGGACCAAAACGCCACAAGATGTGACCTACTGAACTATTTTTTACAAATTATACTGAATTAATTAGGACTCGCGTCGTTTTTTACTACTTGTTTCATTGCTCCAATAAAATCCAACCACGCACTTGAACTAATGTCGTTCGACTTATATCACATATTATTAGCATATTAATACATCCTAATCAATGTCGAACGTTAAAGGTAAGAAACATATATACCAAACTCTCTTTTCCAAAGTAAGGACCCCAATTCAAGGTCTGTAGGTCTCCTCAAAATAAGTCACGTGGCACTCAACGTGTGGGTCCTAAAAAGCACTACTAAAATGCTTATTGACAATTATATATACGTTGTTTTTCTTTTTCACGAGTCACTACCATTATATAAAGCCATATCGATCCTTCTCTAAAGCTCATCTCTCACACACTTCTATTACTACTACTAATACTTACACATCTATCTCTCTATCTCTCTCTCTCTCTCTCTCTCTCATATTGCCCCCCTGAATCTTGATCATAATACTATTGCAACCATATATCTAAAACTAGGGTAATCCATATATTATCTACATACAATAGTAGACTCCTCTATCTTTTGTTACCAACAAATAATAATGGTGCAAGATCAAATGGGAGACAAAGATAGCGTCAACAATAATTACGAATATCGTTCTCATCGTGTTGTGATACCACCGGAGAAGCCTTTTCGCAAAGCCATAAAGGCATCGGTGAAAGAGACGTTCTTCCCGGACGATCCTTTCAGGCAGTTCAAGAACCAGCCGGGCCTAAGGAGGCTCGTCCTCGGTCTCCAATACTTTTTCCCAATCCTCGAGTGGGGTCCACGGTACACCCTCGAGTTCTTCAAAGCTGATCTCATCTCAGGCATCACCATCGCGAGTTTGGCCGTCCCTCAGGGAATTAGTTACGCTAGCCTCGCCAACTTGCCTACGATTATCGGCCTTTGTAAGTCATAATAAGTCTTCCTAAATCTATAATTAACACGTTAATCATGTCATAATTATATGTGTTTTCCTTAATTAGTTTTACTATATACTTGAGAATTGTATCACAAGTACCCATATATACATACTTGTTTCTTTTAAAAACATGCAAACATGACGTATCTTACTGCGTAATATAAAACGATAGTGCTAATATAAAAAAGGAAAAATTGTGCAAAATAGTTATTTGAAATTTATTGATTAACATGAAGTGTAAAGTTTCAACTTTTCAGCAAAATTAGCCAAATTTATGTTTTCAAAATTTTTTTGACAGTCAAAATTAAAAAAAAAATTACGATTATCATAAACAATTTATCACTTTCAAAAAAATTACTCTTGAGGTAAAAGAAAAATTGAAACTAAATTATTGCACATTTTGGCTATTTCATTAAATTATACAAACTTTGATTATTTTGCAAATTCATAACTTTAAATTGGCTATTTAACTACATCACTCATATAAAAATGATACGATCAATATCTGTTTATTTGTTCAGATTCTAGCTTTGTGCCACCATTAGTGTATGCCGTGCTTGGAAGCTCAAGAGACTTGGCAGTTGGAACCGTAGCCGTTGGATCGCTTCTAATATCGACGATGTTGACCAAAGAAGTCAGTCCAACGCAAAACCCTAAGCTCTATCTCCAACTAGCCATGACCGCGACGTTCTTCGCCGGGGTTTTTCAGGCCTCTCTTGGATTCTTAAGGTTAGATTGATTTAGGGGGGAAAGAAAACAAAAAACTTGGAGGGGTTGGGCTAGTTTTTAATTTTTTTTTTTTTAAATTGTAAAAAGATTACAAAATTCAATCAGAGATTGAATACTCGTATAAATTCCCATTAATTAATTATATTATCATATGTGTGTGTATGTATAGACTTGGGTTTGTGGTGGACTTATTGTCACATGCGACAATAGTGGGATTCATGAGCGGTGCAGCGACAGTGGTTTGTCTTCAGCAACTCAAAGGAGTGCTTGGTTTGCTTCATTTCACTCACGAAACTGATCTCATGTCTGTCTCTCACTCTATCTTTTCCCAGATTCACCAGGTGATTAATCAATTAATTTTATTATACATATTAGTATTATTAGACCTAGTGAGCTATAATGTCTCTAACTTGTGGAAATTAATTATATATTAAATGCAGTGGAAATGGGAAAGCAGTCTCTTGGGAGTTTGTTTCATCTTCTTCCTAATGCTCACAAAATACTTAGTAAGTCTAACTAGCAAATATATATATATATATATATATATATATATATATATATATATATATATATAATGATGTGTTTCATTTTATTTTTTATGTAGTGCAAGAGAAAGAAGGCCTTCTTTTGGATAAACGCTTTAGCACCACTGATGTCTGTGATTCTTGGGAGTGTTCTTGTGTACCTAACACACGCTGAAAAACATGGCGTCCAAGTGGTATAATTATTGGAATTTTCTCTCTAATTTCTAGAATTGTTCCGACAAGACATACCTGACCACCAAAAAAAATAGTTTGGGACCAATATATGCCTTCACTCGTGATTCACTATGTGACATATCTACCCAACTAAGCTTGACTCATTCTAGTACACCAATTTAATCATACAAGACCTTTACACATGCCCGCCCTTTATTCATTCATGATTTATTAAAACAATATAAAATAAATAAATATATAATAGTACAATACAAGTGCTCTTTTTTTTTCTTTAATTTTTTTTTTTTTTTTTTACTTTGGAAAAAGTTTGTAGTACTATTCATCATAGAGCTATTTTTTTGGCGCATTAGAAATGCAACGGAACAAGTAGTAGTAGCTAAAGCTAGTTCGAGTGGAGAATAAAAAACTGAGAGTTATACAAATATCTCATAATTATATCAATATTTCATATTTTAAAACTTTAAAAATAACTCATTTTTTCCATATGATTTTGTTTTTATAAAATTTTAATTTTGTAAAAATATTTATTTATGAAATAAAAAAAATGAATGAAATATAATTAGTATAGAAGTATAATCTCTACTTATCCTACTAACTCATTCACCCTAGCCCGGTATCAAAAGTATATGGTAGAAATTACATGTAATAATAATTTTTTGAAACTAACCGCAAGAATAACGTATCTAAAATTTTTATCAAAAAATTAATTTTTTTCAAGTTGTAAACAATTCTTTTTTTTTTATGCTTTACCGATTTTTTTTAAATTTGTTTACTATTTCCGTTAGAAAAGTAATAAGCACCTAAGTTTCTAGCTATGTTGCTAAGATGCTCCTTCGGAATAAAATACTTAATACGGTTCGGATGTTCCTACCGTTGTTCCCTAAGTTCCTATTCTTTAATTCATCGATTTTTACCATACGAACCTAAAATATATATATATATATATATATATATATATATATATATATATATATATATATTAAAAAATTACAAAAAAAAGGAAAAAAAAGAAAAGAAAAAGAAAGTGATACTTCTTTGTACGTGATGATTATCTATTAATTTCTTAATTTACTCGTTACAATAACATGCTTTCTTCGTAACAGATTGGACACCTGAAGAAGGGTTTGAACCCATTATCCATATCCGAGCTAGATTTTGGGTCACAACATCTGACGTTGGCAATCAAAACCGGGATCGTAGTTGGCATAATCGGTCTGGCTGTACGTGACACAACCTTTTGCCTCCTAATAAAAAATCTATTTTTTTCCATTCTAAAAAAGTTATTAATGTAATTCTAATTTATATTCAGGAAGGAGTGGCAGTTGGAAGAAGCTTTGCAACGTTCAAGAACTACCACATTGATGGCAACAAAGAGATGATCGCTTTCGGAATGATGAACATTGCAGGCTCTTGCACTTCTTGCTACTTAACTGCCGGTAAAAAATTATGTTTTGTAAATTAATCGATAAGTCGATAAACTGATTAATTAATTAATTAATTAATCTGTAGGGCCGTTTTCGAGAAGCGCTGTGAACTTCAACGCGGGATGTAAAACTGCGGTTTCCAACATTGTGATGGCAATCGCGGTGATGATCACGCTCTTGTTCTTGACTCCGCTGTTCCACTATACCCCTATTGTGGTCCTCTCTGCAATTATCATCGTCGCGATGCTTGGTTTAATCGACTACGAATCAGCCATCCATCTCTGGAAGCTCGACAAGATCGACTTCCTCGTGTGCATCGGAGCTTACCTCGGTGTCGTCTTTGCCAGCATCGAGATTGGCCTGATCATCGCGGTAACTCATAAACCCGAAAGCTGTTTTTTTCTTTGGGTCTTTTTTTTTCTGATTGGGTATACTATGCTCGCAGGTTACGATATCGCTGCTGAGAGTGCTTATGTTCGTTGCGAGGCCAAGAACTTTTGTACTCGGAAACATTCCGAACTCTATGATATACAGAAGCACCGATCAATACCCGAACGCAAACACCGTCCCCGGAGTTCTCATTCTTCAAATCGACGCGCCTATTTACTTTGCCAACTCAAACTACTTGAGGGAAAGGTAATAGACATGACTGAACTGAGTCGTTTTATCTAGATGTTTGATAAACTCTTACTATACTAAGCTTCAGTTCTATATGTTTCGATTTTCGCAGGATCTCGAGGTGGGTCTCCGAGGAGGAAGACTTGCTGAAATCCTCTGGAGAAGCAAGTTTGAAATATGTCATACTTGACCTAAGCTGTGAGTACAAGACAATTATTTCATGATATGTTGTTTGAGATTGTTTTTAATCTGATTCTGAACTCAGCTGTCGGAAGCATCGATACAAGTGGGATTAGTATGCTAGAAGAGGCCAAGAAAAGTACCGATCGAAAAGGTCTCCAGGTATTAATAACAAAATTTGAAAAAATCACCTGATAGCTGAAACCTTCATTTCTCGAGTTTCCTAATCTTACCTCTGCGATTTCAGCTCGTAGTAGCAAACCCAAGAAGTGAGGTGATAAAGAAGCTGGACAAGTCCAAGTTGATGGAGGCGATTGGTAACGATTGGATCTACCTCACCGTGGGAGAAGCTGTTGCAGCGTGTAACTTCATGACGCAAAACTACAAGCCAAATGTTACACCACTAGACACAAATAGGCAAGATGAGAATGTGTAATAACAAAAAATATCAACGGTTAATTTTTATGTGTTATCTGTCAGCAATTCACTCAACAATAGTTAAGAAGAACGAATAGATTCTTCTTGTAATCTTAGAATAATTTGAAAATGGTGGCATATGTAAAACGTAGTTTCTCGTGAGAGCTCAAGCAAATGGGTTAAAGTTTTTTTTTTCTCAAAGCTCTCAACTTATGTACCTACAACAAAATATTTCATATTCCGACAAACCAATGTGGAGAGACTAAGAAGATTGTAACAAAATATGTCATATATATGAAGATCTGCAAGCAGATGTAAGCATTTGGTAGTCTCAAAGATTAGAAATGACCACTCAATTTAGGAGGGAAAACATTTTTTCACAGTCACCGAGACACCAAAATCAATCATACCAAAGAGTAATATCCCAAAAATTCGGAAAACCCCAAAATTCCTTACAAACAAGCTTCAAACTCCATAGTACACCGCTGGGAAAACAATAAAAAAAACCCTTCCCAAAAATTACCAGCTTGGAAGAACTTGCATACCGACTCGAGGGAAAAATACAAGCACTTCAACATGTCAGTATTCTCTTTTAACATTATCCCATTCCCAAAGCATCTCATGCTGGCTAATTTGCTGCTTCCAGCTCAGATCATCTAAAATACTTCTCTTTGAACAGACATGGTAGTACTTCGGGATCCCTAGGAAAGAAAAAAAAATAGATTTAAAAGAAAATTGCATTCAAGTATGAACGAATTAAGATAGTATATTAGTTAGAAGAAATTCCTTTTTTTGCCCCCTGGACTCATTCCCCGATTACATTTCACCACTGGACTCGGAAATGTTGCAAAATTAATTTCAGAACTTAGACACGTGTTACAACGTGGCACTTCCGTCAGTATTTGGACGTTAAGTGGTCACGTGTTTAACACGTGAGCTGGTCTGAAAGGGTATAAGTGTACTTTTGCATATACTGAATACTTTTATTGTTTAAATAATATTAGATATATTAATTATTAGAATAATTATTAAATATTACAATTGTTTCAAAAAAATAATTACTTTTTTAAATACTTTTTTTACAATTGTTTCAAACTTCTCGGAGCTCAACAATGGCGTCACGAACATCGTGCTCTCGAACCCTAAGGTTCCAATTCTCCGCCGCCTGGAGTTCTTCAACTTCCTCGGAGCAAACGCCACCGATAAACTCGACCTCCGATCTCACCTGGCTCTCGCCGGATCTCTGTTCTCCGCTCGGATGTTCAACCAGGTTAATTCAGTTCTCAACAACGTAGCGATCAACAAAGGTCAGAGTTCTCCGTCGTCGGAAATCTTTGAAGAGGCTACGAGATTGAAAAATGTACATAACAGAGCAAGAATACTTACTTCATTGTCGCGAAATATGAGGTCGCCAAGCAAACTAATTGAATTTCACTGAAACAACTAAGAACGAAAATAAAAAAGCAACCAAATTTAGGATTATAATGGAAAAAGACCACGCAGACACAACAAAGCCCAATTTCGTTTCACATTTCACGAACAGAAAATCAAAATTTGTAGCGCACATTCACAAAAGCTTCAACACGGGAAATTTGTTTATCGACGAAACCCGAACTTGATTCCTCCTCTCTCGCCATATTCGCAGATCCCCGTGACTCTGCCCATAAACCACCAGATGGCCCACCAGAGCTTCAGCTAGGTCCCACAAACCCAGGGCCACCATAAACGGTCTCTGTCTCAGCCCGCGTTCTTCTCTCTGGACTCGTTGCCACCGCTTAGCCCTTCTCCGTACCGAGACTCTCTTTCGTCGCCCACCTCGAGTATCTCGATGGACCAGTCCGTCGCGACCTGGATTCCGGCAGAGGACACGCCGCCGTACTTCATCGAGCACGTCTTCCAGGCCACCAACGCCGACGGCGGAATCCACTGGCTCGCAGAGGAAGGAGACACTCTCCGCTGCGTGATTCTGAGATTCGATCTCTCGCCGCCATGGCTAGGGTTTGCGATTGGGATTCGGAGGATTGTTCGTGTATTTGGATTTTAGGGGATTTTAGATCAGAGAAGAAAAGAAGAAGAAAGGAAAGAGGGAGAGAGGGGAGAGAGAGAATAATAGAAATTTTTTAAATATTTAATCTGATAACAATATTTAAATATTAAAAATATTTAAAATAATAAAAAATACTCTTATACCCTTTAAAATATTGACACGTCATCAAAAAGTTAAACTTAACGTCCAAATACTGACGGAAGTGACAAGTTGTAACACGTGTCTAAGTTCTGAGATTAGTTCTGCAACAATTCCGAGTCCAGGGGGTGAAATGAAATCGAGGTACGAGTCCAGAGGGTAAAAAAGGAATTAAATTTTGATTACTTTAGGAAACATAAAATCTGGATGAAAATGAATTTTAGAAATTGTAGCCTAAAAGCATGTCTATGTTCATTATATTATAGAACAAGGGAAGTTTCAAATAGATATTCAGAGAAGGATTAAGTACCTGCACACTAGAGAAGAAGAAGAAGACGAAAAAGAAGGAGAATGTGAGTTTGAATAATGAGAAGTTCATGAAGAAGAAACTGCGAAGAAGCTAGGTTGTTGAAGAAGATGTTGCGGGCCATATTGGGCGACATCTGGGAAGAATAAGAAGAGGATGAGCGTTCTAGAAAGTTTCCAAAGTCTGGGAAGCATTCTATTGCAGGGAAGAAGCTCTCAAAGATTAATATTCATTCTGCTCATCTGGACAATGTGTCCTTTCATGCCGAAGAGAATGTGGTGAAATGGAAGCTTGTGTACTATAGGAGAATAGTCCATGAGAGAGAGCTCTATGAGGAGGCTCAGAAGATTAGTGAAGTCATGGAGCTGCTGGAAGATGCCCAATTACTAAAGATTGTTGTTGGGATTGGTCCATACTATTCTAAACTTGTTAAGGAGTTCATTTGTAACCTGCCCTATGGTCTCAATAAACCTGACAGACTAGATTTCAGGAAGGTGTTCATGAGAGGTCACTGCTTCACTCTCTCACCGGCTGTGATCAATGACTACCTTGGTCATGATAGGATCACAAATGCCGATCGGTTGCCCTCTGTGAAGACTATTGTGGATGAGCTTTCTGGTCATGGCGACAAGAAATGGCCAAAGATGAGATTGTTTCCCTCTGCCTACCTAAGTGCAAAGTGCTTAATTAGTCCTCTATAGGATTGAGATTTCCGATTGGACTCATTCGTCTCATGGGTCTTGTGTCACCCCTGCTCTCATCAATCTTCTCTAACAGATAGGTATTCACTCCTCATTTGATTTTGGAGAATTTATCTTTGATAGATGGTAAAACATGTAGAGTAAAATGCTGTGAAACTCCCTATTGGATTTCCTTCATTGATCATTGGAGTCCTTCTCTCTCATAAAAAAGGATATCTTAAGAGATTATGATGTTGTTGGAGATGTTCCAATTGAGCTGAGTTTCGGTCACAAACTGTTTGAAGGGAAGCATGCTCGTGATATTGTCAGACTCTCTGTTGCGACATCTATCGGCTATAGTGAAACTCTCAATATGGCTCCTCTGTCTTGGTATATGTCTTGTGACATCTTGAGAGCTCTAATCAAAGAGGTCTCTACTCTCCAGGAGATTATCTCACCTTTACTCGTCACAATGCTATATGTGAAGGGTTGATCAAGGTCATGACCCATGTTGCTCGCACTGATGGTACTTCCTCCTCCCAGCATGCCCATCTTGCTAAGGACACCACAGATGCTCATGCTGAAGAAGAAAAAGATGATGAAGAAGAAGAATATGAAGTAAGGATGACAATTTTACCCGTTACCCATTACCCGGCCCGTTACCCAACCGGTGTAAAGGGGCCGAATAAGGCCCGCTCTTATCGGGTAAACGGGTAAGGCCCGTTAAGATTTTAGCAGGTCCGAGTAACGGAATACGTGGACCCGTAACCATCTATCCGGGACCCGGCCTGTTAACAACTTAACACTATAAAAATAGTTTTTATTAAAAATTGATCCCTTACACATTAAGTTATTTCAAGCTTTTACTACAACTCGACTAATATTATAAGTAGTTAATATAGTGTTTTTAATTATGTTTATGATTTGAAAAATTAATTAAAAAAACCCCAATTAGCTAACTAAATTCACCACTATTAATTAAACGGGTCTATCGGGTCTACCCGACCCGAGACCCGAACACTTTAAACGGGAATGGGTCCGACACTTTTCTACCCATTTACCCGGTGGGTATACGCGTTACCCGGTCCGCTCTAAAAACCGGGTAAACGTGCTCGGGTAACGGGTCTATTTTTAAACCGAAACAGGTACGGAACAAGAGGACCCGGCCGGACCTGTACCCGTTGCCATTCCTACTATGAAGAAGAGGAAGAAGAAGGTAAAGAGGTAGAAAATGAAGAGGAAGATGATTATGAGGATGGTTATGATCCTCCTCCCTCTACTTGATTTGTTTCTGGTTTGTACTATATGGATATTATGATGGTTGGTTATGTTCTTTTCGTTCTTGCTTCTAATATGTGCTGCTTAAGACTCTGCTCGTGGCTGTTGTATGTTGATCACCTCTCGTACTCTTGTGTTTGTGTTCAGTCTTGTCTTATTTTGGATGATAGTTGTTTTTGCAACCTTGTTTCAGTACTCTTGTGTGTTTATCAAATTTTTGCCTTCTTCTGTTTTGGTTTATCCTTGCTTTTGGTCTGTTTTTGAGGCAATCGGGGGTAGAGGTAGTTAAAATGTCATTTGTGTTGACCATTTAATTACTAGTCTCTACTTGGATTATTGCTCTGGAAGTGCTTTCCTAAAAAATAGTCAATGAGGGAGTTTGTTGTTACGTGTGATGTTGGCTTATTTTTTACTGCAAGTTTGTATGGCAAGTTGTCTAGCATCATGTTTCACAATGTGCTGAGACATCTTGGCCCTGTTCGCATTTCTGTATTTTTGGGAAGCTTCCTGTTTCGCTGAAAACTTTCTACATTGGTTCTCTTTGCGTGTATGAGTAAGGAAACTCTAATTCGACTTCCAGAGGTGTTGACTACAATAAAAGTAAAGGGCTTCACCCTTAGTAGTTTTGACGCATCCATCATACTTTTAAGGTTCTTAGACGTGCACGATCGGCAGACTGAGAAACTATTTGTGTGATGTGTGTGGTGTAACTCTCTAAACACTTTTTCAGATCACTTGAGTGTTAAAGGGTTGTGTGGGTTTTTTGTATTCGTGATTGAAAATTCACGTGCGTTGATATTTAAAGATTGCCAAACATTTGGGGAGTGTTTGAGCGCGGAAGCGAAGAGAGCTCGGATTCAAGGGAAGCCTAAGTTGAAATTCACGGGTAGGAATAGTAAAATGGCATTGAAACGTGGATCGTTCTGCATATAAGTCCATTGTTGTACTATTGACTACTTTTCATATAGTGGATTTCGTTTCCACTAGGCTCACTGCCCTCCAGAGTAGATGGCGTTGCACCAAACTGAGTTATCATTCTTTGTGTCATTTACTTTTATGCATTGTCTTTTATATAGTACATCATTTGCATCGGAACAAATTGTCGCATACATTTATTCTACATTGTGTGCGATATTTTATCTCTGACTAAACATAATTTCAATTATGTCAATCATTACAGACTAGAGTGGATTTTACATGAAACTATTGGCAATTCAAGTTTGGAATCTTGATTATAAATACATCATAATTTGTATTTTTTTTTTGTCATGTGTGCTCAGGTGCACCACTGCGGGATGGCTAGATACTGGGGTTTATTCACACATGTTTCATGAAGGAACTTTGAGTCATTGACCAAGTACAAAGTATTTCATTTTTTTTTATAATTTTGTATGAATAAAAACTTCCCGTTCTATATTTTTTCCCTTTATTTTTTGGTGTGATTTGTTAAGTATGCTTAGGTGCGACCCTTCCGCACAAAAAAATGTGAATTTGTAGTAGTGCGAGAGTACGGATTCAGACCATCTCATTATCCAAGCCAAAACTCTGTTCAGCGTGTCGTCATCTTTGGACACATGAGAAAGGTTTGAATCCTCCTTTTTTTCTTCTTATTTACTTTCGGTATTTGTGAAGTATTCTGCGTAACCATTGCATGAGGTAAACCTCAATAATGTTTGGATTTGACCATGTTTCTGTTAGGCTCCATCAATTTCATTGTAAAAAAATTTAGTATAAATAGGTCACTAGGGGGTCATTAGGTTCATGAGAGGAATGGGTGAGTTAATTAGTTATTTTTGTGATATAATAGTTTAGAGGGAGAGAATGAGCTAACTCGCGAATAATAGTGACTTACTGTAAATATGTGTTGTTCACATAATGTCTATCCAACAACCGGCAAGTTATTTTTCCCATCTACGAAACGGTTAGGAGAAAAACTGCAATTGAGCCTTAACGAATTTTTCTTTGGTTTTACGTTGAAAATTGTTGTTTCGGTTGTTTTGTCAATTCGTTTTAACGCATAAGTGTTTGTTTGGTGTTTCTTATGAAATATATGTTATATGATTTAGAGTTAATAGCAGCAAAAATACCTAATATTTTTCCAAAATCATACTTACATATTTTTCGATTGACAAGTCCAATACCAATATCTTGATTTCGAATGGCAAGACATCGTGAGCCTATATATATATATATATATATATATATATATATATATATATATATGTATATATATATGTATATATATATATATATATATATATATATATATATATCGTCTGCTAATACACGGCCAATCAATGTTTGGATAAAAATTCTTTCCAACATGATTCCATTTCGAGGACTTACAGAAATTCCTTGGATGGTTCCACAATCTCTTCTACGTACAAATCTTTTTTTTCCGCGGCAAAAATACCTAATATTACATTTTAGTTTCACCGTAGATACCTAAACCGTTAAGTTGGATGGAAAAACACTTGTCAGTAGGGGTGGCAATTTGGGTCCGTACACGAGACATGTCACGGTTACGACACGGTGTAAATGAGTTTGGGTCAACCTTAAATGGATCTGGGTCCATCCATGTCGAACACGATTAAATAACGGGTGAACACGACACGAACACGATAACCCGTTGGGACCTAATTAGACACGAATATTAAATGGGTTGTTAATTGGTAAATACGATCAAGACCCATGATGATCCAATGGATTGTGTTTGAACTTCTCTTTTGTATTAAAAATATTATGTTGGTGGCTTAATTGATTATATGGAGTATTTTTATTAATTATTTATTCTGACTAATTTGTTATTTAATTTGATTTAGAGAATTTCAATATTTTGAAGTAAACATGCCTAAGGGCCTAAACCGATTCGCGTGTTCAAATGAGTTTAGTGGTCTAAATGGGTCTGTGGGTCTAAGTGGGTTCGTGGGTTACATAGTCCATTAAGACACGATTAATAAATGGGTCTTAGTGGGTTGGGTCTGAGTTTGGCAAAAATATAGTGGGTCGTGTTTGGGTCTTGTTCCTAGACACGATTAATAAATGGGTCGTGTCTGGGTCTGTCAAAAAATACATGAAAACGAATAAGACACAGCACGAACACGACACGTAACCCGAATTGCCACCCCTACTTGTCAGCCTCATATTTTAAAAAAATAATATTTTTTCTTAAAACTAATCAAATATTAATTATATAATTTTATAATATAAAACAATTCAAAAGAAAAAATATATATCTCCTCATTTATATACAGTAGTTATTAATTTTTTCTTAAAATTAATTAAATATTAATAATAACATTTTATAATACATCTTTTTAGTAATTTTTCTTAAAACTAATTAAATGTTAATTATATCACTACTTTTTCCGAAGCTAATTAAACCTTAATCCTAATAATATATTTTTTTAATTAATGGGGAGACATTTATAATTTTTTTTGGATTAAAAAATGATATTATTAATTTTTATTTACTTTTTACAAAAAATTAATAATATTTGTATACTAACGAAGATAAATAATAAAAAAAAAGTTTCTATAGAATTTTTTGTACTAATAAATTATATAATTAATATTTGATTAGTTTTACGAAAAATATTAATTTTTTCATTAAATCTGAAACTGACATGTGTTTTTTCATCTAAATTAACGGCTTAGATACTTACGGTGCCTAAAACGTTACATTATGAGTGTGTTTGGTTCTCATCTCAAAGAGAATTTTTTAGTTAAAAAAAAGATTTGTAAGTAACTAGGCCACTTTAAACATGTGATTTTGGATCTAGCTTATGTTTGACAATTTTTAGGGATATAGCCAAATGACTTATGTGGCAATAATTAAGGTCTGATTTGCCCTTATTTATTAACAAATTCGTCATTTTCTCTCTCCTATTTTTTTTCAAATAATTTTTTTTGTATCAAAACTTCAAAAATTCGTATCTTTCTCATACGAACTCGAAATTGAGTGATTTCAGATCCTACAAATTCGTGGCGTCGAGATCTTCAAAAATAGACCCATTGTGTTTGATGAAAAATTATGTTTAATGCATCATAGTTACGTTTCCATTTATTTTTTTGATAATTTAAAAAATTTCCAGTTATTTCCATATTTAAGGTAGTAACATGATTTTATACATCTATGGTATTAAACATGATTTTTCATCAAACACAGTGGATCTATTTTTGAAGATCTCGGCGTCACGAATCCGTAGGATTTGGAATCACTCAATTTCGAGTTCATATGAGATAGATATGGTTTTTTGAAGTTTTTATGTAAAAAAAAGTGTAGGAGAAAAGTAGAAGAGAGAAAGTAACGAATTTGTTAATAAATAAGGGTAAATCAGACCTTAATTATTGCCACATAAGTCTGTTGGCTATTTCCTTAAAAGTTGTGAAACATAGGCTAAAAACAAATTTCATAATTTCATTTTGGCTATTTCGCTACAGTGCCCTTAAAAAAATTGGAAACAAAAAACGAAAAATTGCGTTTGGTTTAATTTTCCGGAAAAATTTTTTAAAAAATTTTGGAGTTGTTTTGGAAAAGAGTAAAGAAAACTGAAAACAAATAAAATGTGTTTTTGGAAAAAAAAAAAAAAAAAAAATTCTTCTCTTCTCTCCTCCTTCTACTCATCTTCTCTTTTCATTTTTTCAAAAACAAAAATGAAAACGGTACCAAACACTTTTTTCAGTTTTTTCAATTTCTCAAAAACAAAAATGAAAACTGTACCAAACAGCTTTTTGAAAACAACTGCAAAATAATTTTTCAGTAAAACTACAAAAATTAGAAAATAGAAAACAAAAACTTTTTGAGTTAACTATCAAACACACCCATATATTTTTGCTATCGAAAAATAAATTAGATATATAAATATGATTTTGAAAAAATATTAAGTATTTCTGCGGCAAGTATATGATTTATTGTAGACAGTTCATATTGATGGATTGTGCCTCTTGGAAGCAACTTCTCTGTTTGCATAACAGTGTCTCTAACTGTCATGTATTCCACAAAATGCCTGGTATACTATTATCCTTTGCTAGGACTCTGAGGAGTGCTTTTGTATTCTCATAAGGACCGTAGAAGGTGAGGATCTGTACGGGAACAAAATCTCAGCATATCAGGAAGGATCGCCGACAGGACGAGCAAGGAGATCAAGGTCGTCCTTCTAGCAGGTATGAATTTGTCAAAACTGACTAAGATTATTCATTCGTTTATTTATTTATATTTTGGTTGGGTGTTTTGCGCACATGTGCTCGGCTATTTTGAACGAAATGTTTTCAGAGGTGGATTTCGAAGAGCGAGTATGACGAGATCGTCCACAAGAAGTGCTTCGTACACGAATTTCCGAGCTGCTTCTGTTGATGGCGGTGAGTTTATCATATTATCAATTGATAAATTAAACAAATTTAGCTAACAAATAATGTTAAACACCAAGCGATTTTTTAATACGATATTTTATCTCATTGATTAATCACGTTCTTGTGTTTGATGGCCTTTTGACTGTTTTTCTTTTATCAAAATGTGTTAATCAGTTAGTATATTGGAGTTTTGATTTCATGATGTTATAGTTTTAATTTCAGTTAGTCTTTTATCAAAAGCTGAGAGAGATTGAGATTGTGTTTTGTTTGGCTTTGGCAGAGAAAAGAGCATAATAATAACCGCACTGTTATTATTATGCGAAAGGAAAAACAAGTTCAATACAAGATTTTTTTTCGAAATTTCTCTTTAACTCTTTCAATCATTGTTTGTGTTTGTTTCCGAATAATATTGCATAATATATCAATTTATAAACTTGTAAAATACATGGCATGTCTTTGAGCGAAAGACATGTCGTTGAACATCCGTTCGCTGCCTTGCCAACTATGCAAGGCTTGAGGGAGGCTCATATGGAAGTCATTCTCTTCCTCTTCTTGACGACTGGGCTTCCACTGCTCGACGAGCGGGCCCAATATGTTGACTGCGTGGCCCAAATCGGGCCTCTGGTACGGCTCGCAGGCCGTGCAATGGCCCGCCAGCTCAGCCACCTTATATATGCTCTCCATCGTCTCCTCGTCAAGATCGAGAATCTGATCGATCGCCTTAGGGATGTTTTCCTTGTTCACAAGGACTCTTTTGAACCACCTGACGAGATGAGACCTCTCGTCTGGGACGGTGTCGTCGAGAGCTTTCCTTCCCGTGATTATCTCCATTAACACGACTCCGAACGCATACACGTCCACTTTTGTTGTTACTCTTCCCGTAGCTGTCAAACAAATATAACCACAATTAGTACTTCTTTTTATCGGGAAAGCGATAAATTGCTGATACGAATCGTCAAAACGTTTAATTAATGTTTCAAAAAACATTTCTGACAACGAACTTTGACTATTTTGCAAAAACGTAACCGCGTCAGTACTTTTTTTTTTTTTTTTATGCATGTCTCATCAACAATTTTGGCAACGTAACTTTGGCTGTTATGCTGAAGGCTCGAAACTTTTGTCTATTTGACTAATCAATTAATTTTGAAAGAGTATAATGTATAATTTATATTGAGTGATTACCGGCATATTCTGGGGCAAGATATCCAAAAGTCCCGGCCAGCCTAGTCTCCAGTGAGCAGGCACGGATCTTGGTAGGGGCCAGTGGGGGCACGTGTCCCCACTCAAAAAATTGGGAAACAAATTTAATGTAGAATTAGCAAAAATAATTAATATATAATTAAATGTGTTTGCAAATATATATTTGCATTTCTCAGCCTACAACAAAGTGCAACATTGGTGTGATGGTAAGAGCAGTATGCTTTTTTATTCTACGTCAGGGGATTGACTCTCAGCTTTTGCTTTTTTCCTTTACAGTGTTAGTTAGTTTTTTTCTTCATCGGTTCTCTTATTGTTTTAATTATGTTGTCTTTAACTTTCTTTCCTCGTTAACTTTCGATGATAATGAATTGTATACTCATATTTTTCTATAAATTTCAAACTCGAATACTTTATTTATTTATTAATTTGATCATTTTAATTAAAAACAAAATAGTCTATTCTATGTATTTCTTACCGTTCTAAACTCGAATACAATTTTTTTAAAATATAATTAACTATAATTATTTTTCTTATTTCTATGCATCAAATATATACTTTATTGAGAAGAAAAAAAATTAATTCATTGGTTCTTTGATGATCGATGCATACATAAAATATTATTAACTATTTTAATATATTTTATAATCATATGAAGTATTTTTGAAGTTTATATTTTTAATCTATTTTATAAAATATAAATTTAATAAGAATTATTAATTTTAAACAAATTTAAGAATTTATTTTTATACACAATCCACTTGTATATCTTATATACACGTATACAAAATAATTCAAATCAAATATGATAAATTTTCATTTATTCTTCACATTGGATATCAAAATACTTTTTTTTTTCTTCATATTAACATAAGTTGTTATATTATTTATTAGATTCAAAAATGATTTTTGTTGATTGTGTACATAATTTATTTAAAAAATTATAAATTTATTATACATTTATTTTATTTGTGCCCCCACTGAATAAGATTTCTGGATCCGTCATTGCCAGTGAGTACTTGCCGTCGGGGGCGTTTTTAACCAAACCGAAATCAGCGACCTTGGCTCTCATGTCTTCATTGAGAAGTATGTTCGAGGGCTTCAAATCTCTGTGGATGAAGCTGGTCTGAGCTAAGGTGTGCAGATATTCGACTCCGCGCGCCACGTCCAACGCTATGGTGATCCTCTGCTTCCATGTGAGAGGAGAGAGCTTGTTCTCGTCCCAGTCGAAGAGATGCTGAGTCAGCGTCCCCTGAGGCATGTACTCGTACACCAAAAGCCTCTCGTTGCCGCTGATACAGTACCCCAAGAGAGCGACCAAGTGCTTGTGTCTCACTTTCGTGAGGACCGCGATCTCGGCCTGGAATTCGCTCATCCGTTTCGTGTCCTCGTTGGAACATTCCATCCTCTTCACGGCGATCTTCGTCCCGTCGGGCAATTCTCCTCTGTAGACGACCCCGAATCCCCCTCTGCCCAAGATGTTCTCTTCGCCGAAATTGCTGGTCACTTGCCTCAGCACCTCGAAAACGTTGAAATCGCCTGGATTGCTCTGGCTCTGCAACTCAATGAACTGCCTGTGCATGGTCACTTGCCTCAGCAGCTCGGGATTCTCGATCCCCCTGAACTGCCTGTGCAAGTTCTTGATGTAGCACTTGAACAACACATACATGACGACAACAAACACGATGACAATACCGGCAATCATACCCGCAGAGACTTTATTGCTCGTCGAATTCAACCCACCGGAGCTCGTATCGTTCGTCCCGGGGCTAGACGCGGACGCACTCCCGGGGCTGATCGGTATCCCGAGCAGACTGTTCCTGCCGTGGTCACGCTCACATTCGCCGGAAACTTTGGAACCATACCAGTGAGATTGTTGTTCGAGACGTCGAGGGTTTTGAGCTGAGGCATCTTCGCGAGGGCGTTCGGGATCGGTCCCGTGAGGTTGTTGTCGCTGAGGAACACGCTCTGCAGCGATGTGAGATTCGCCAGAGCCGGGGAGATCATCCCGAAGAAATGCTGCTTCTTGAAGTTGAGCGTTATGACATTCCCGTCTCTGTCGCAGGACACGAAGCTCCAGCTCTGGTCCACGCAGGGTTCGTTGCCCTTCCACGAGTCGGCTAATAGGACCGGGTACCCGAAGCCACCGGCCACAGAGATCAGAGCCGAGACCTGAGGATCGCAGTCTCCGGCGACGTCCCGGCAGAAGCTGTTGGTCCCGTTGAGTTCAGCCACTACTCCGGCCGGGAACGCCGGCCTCGGGCCCTGAAGCTTATTGTTGGCGAGCGCGACGGTCTTGAGGCTCGGGAGCTTCGCAAGAGACTGAGGAACCACGCCGGTGAAGAGGTTGTCTATCAACTGGAGATCCGTGAGCAATTCCAGGGCCGAGAGGTCGGGTATCGGACCCGTGAACTGGTTCTTGTGAAGCCAAATTGAGGTTAATTGGGGCATTTTGGCCAAAACGCTGACCTCACCGGAAAGTCCCAAAATCTGATTGTCCAGCCACAGATTCCGAATCGAAGATCCGGCGAAACTCGGGGGGAGAGAGCCTGTTAGATTATTATACGAAAGCCTCAAATCTTGCAGATTGGAAAACGAACCGAAGATATCGGGGATCGGACCGACGATGTTGTAGGACCCGAGGTAGAGCGTGGCCAAGCTCGGCGAGTCGGTGAGGTCGGAGGGGAATCCCCAGGGAGAGAGGTCGCCATTGTTGCTCATGCTGAGCTTCAGGAGGTTGGTGAGTCCGCGGAAGGAATTGGGAGCGACGGAGGTGAAATTGTTGCCGTCGAGGTAGATCTCCTGGAGCTGAGCGAGGTCGGCCATGGAAGGAAGAGCGCCGGAGAATCTGTTTTCCTGGAGGGAGAGAGTCGTGAGCGCCGACAAAGCATTGAGGTCCGACGGTAGGGTTCCGGAAAGAGACTGTCTGGCGAGATTGACGGCGGTGACTCGGCCGAATGAGTCGCATTTCACGCCCTTCCACGAGCATGGCTCGCCGAAGGACCATCCCGCCGGCGAGGGCTTCATCGACGCCTTCAGCCGGGTCATCACGTCGGCGTCATCGGCGGCAGCGACGGAGAGAAGGAAGATCGGGACGGCGAGGAGAGAGAGTAGGGTTTTGAGCTGTGGTTTCTTCATGCTGGTTTTAGAGAGAGAGAGAGTCATTCCCGCTCTCTCTCTCCTCTCATAGAACTACGCCAGAGAGAGAGGATAAAAATATGGCGGAAAGTCAACTGGTTTACTACGTAGTCTACATATTTGGAGTTGGGTTTTCATGGATTTTGGGTGTTTTTTTTTTTTTGGTTCTGTAACGTATAGACTACGTAGTAAACCAGTTGACTTTCTTTTTCTTCTCAGTCAACGGCACTGTTCTATGCGTATATCAAACGCCATATTTTTATCCCATGTCATTTTATATAAAGGGAAAATAACACATTTATACCCTGTGCTTTAGTGAAATGTCGAGTTTAACCATCGGTTTTCAAAAATGTCGAGTTCATACCCTCTGTTTAACTAAAATGACGAAATTATACCATCTGTTTAACTAAAATGACGAAATTATACCCTGAAATGAATAACAGCGTCACAAATCTCCCTTTCATTGATATTAACTCTTATATAAGAAAAACCAAATCAAATCTAAATCAGTATCCTAACTTCCAAATTCTCAATTTTGAAATAAAAATAGCCTTAAATTGAAATTAAATAATAAAACTCATACCTCCTAAGAAATTACTTCATTCTGTGTTCGAATTGTAACTCTAAATCCTGGATTCTCTGTTCGAATATTCGATTTTGATGACTATCGATGTTTACCCCTTTACCTCTTTTTGTGTTCTTCACAATTAATAGACTGTTGTTTATTTTTTAGTTTTTAAATAAATTACATATATGGCGTGAATGAATAAAGATAATTGGTGTTTATATATAAATATTATAGTCAACGTCAATAAAAAGAATATTCGTGACACTGTTGTCTATTTCAGGGTATAATTTCGTCATTTTAGTTAAGCAGAGGGTATAATTTCGTCATTTTAGTTAAACAGAGGGTATGAACTCGACATTTTTGAAAACCGATGGTTAAACTCGACATTTCACTAAAACACAGGGTATAAATGTGTTATTTTCCCTTTTATAAACGTCCTCATCACTCCAAACGTATATGTCACTTCACATATAAACGACATGTCGTTCACAGATCTGCAGAGATAAAAGGGCAATAATTGCATTTTATTTTTATTTTATATAATGGCAAGTTTTTACTTCTCCTAATACTACCTCATATGTACATAAAATTCACTAAATTTGGATACTCATTTAATAACATGAAATTTAGAATAAGACAGAGAAGGCTATCTCTTAAAAAAAAAAAAAAAAAAAAAAAAAAAAAAAAAAAAAAAAAAAAAGGTAAGTTTTTCTAAAACCTACAAATATGTTAAGTTTGGTTCATAAAAGATAAAAATGGTATGTTTTTTTGTCACCCTTCTTTTATTTGATGAAGACTTACTACCTTTTACTACCATCGTACCCCAAGATATTATCTAAACTCATGTTTTACTCTAATCTAAATCCTTAATTTTGTCATCGATTCTAACTTCTTCTTTTTCGTTGCTATTTTTTGTGCTCGCCATTGTCATTGAGATGCACACTACAACAGTTACGGGCTTTAGCCATAGAACGACATATATAGTTGCGATAAGTCGTGGCTAATTTAAAATTTTATCTCTCAAAAGAGCGTGATTATTTGGTGCCGTTTAGATTCACATTTTAAAATAATATAACTGAACTTGTGGCGGCTACGTCGTTTAATAAAAAGCCAGCTGCAACAAGTCGCTACTAAATTTTAACTTCGAACCGCCATCTTGAGCTCGGATTAGTTCCTTAACGCGACTGAAAAATGGTGTTTTCATTTTCTTAAGCAAAAGCATCCAACACTTTCGCTAGACATAAGGGTTCTCCTTTGATTTTCCGGAAAATATATCCTATATGTGGATTAGACTAGCAAATCATATATGTATATACTGATATTGGAAATTCATTCCTTTGGTTATGACCGTCAATTTCTATAAAGATACTTGCAAAAAGATACATTAGTAATTATCTCTACCCTTAATTACATTAAATGATAGTACCGTATATGAAAACGAACAGCAGCAAAGTTATAGGGTTCCAATTAGATGGAACTAAATATTATCACCTCAAATTGAGCAATGAGCACACAATAAACTTGAATATCAGAATGAACGCCAACACTAGTGGAAAAAAAAAATCAGAACTTTCACTTGTTTTCTCTTACACTACTTTGATGTTGTTTGAGATATAAGATTATTTACGTTCACACATGCAACGGCTTGGCTATACAAAGCTCACTTAACGATATGCACAAAGCCCCCTTAATTATATATATCATACCCAAAACTATGCAAAGACAATACTATTATAGTATACTAGCTCGCGTATCTGAGCTTGATTATAAATATCGAAATAATAATAATAATAAACACTAAGCCATGCTAAAGATATTATGTATGGCATTTTATTTAACTATATATAACTATACACACCCACAGGAGACCAAAAAAAAAAAAAAAAAAAAAAACCTATTATACAAATTATAAAGTTAAAAAGCCGACGAGCGGATCTAGAACTTTAATCGAGTGGGGGCACAAAAAAAAAATTATAATGGGTTGATAAACATAACAAGCAGAATACAATAAAAAAAACTTCATTAAATAATTAAATATCAAAAACTACAATTGTATACGTCGACTTTTCATGTCTTGAAATCGTCGTATAATTGTCTCATTGTCAATCCTATCAAAAATATCTTTTTTGATGTACAGAATTAAATTATCATTCATCAGTTGATCTCCCATTCGATTGCGTAGACGATTCTTCACAATATTCATGCTTGAAAATACTCTTTCGACCGAAGCGGTAGCAACTGGAAGTACCAATGCCAGTGTGATGAGCAAATATATTAGTGGATATACCTGATCTTTCTATGTCTCGACCATCTTTTTTGCAAGATCCCCAAGCCCTCTAAGGTTAGCAAACTCCGTATTAGAACGCATGTCGAAAATATAAGTTTCGAGTTGGTTATCAAGCTTTAAACGATTCACAATAGAAAAGTCTTCAGGATAAAACTCGGCAAGAATGATCAACTTTTGCTTGTCATAAGCAGAAAAAGAGTTGGTAGGACACAAACATGCTACACACAAAAGAAACTCCGTGTTCGCCTCAGTGAAACGATCATTTAACTCCAAAAGTTGCATATCAATGATAGAATAAAACAGCTCGACAAGAAAGTGAAACGAATTCGTTACGCTTTGACCTTTACGCCTTGACCTTCCTCGGGGTATGTAAACATCATCCATGTTAGGCATTCCCACGTTATTCTTTTCACAAAAAGAAAAAACTTCATCAGAGAAATCTTTCCACCCTTTGTCTCGCATCGATTGCAACCTTTGCTTACAAATTTTTTCCAAAGTCATAGCATTTACAATATCTTGGTCCCTCCTCTGCAAAGCTTTTGACAATTCATCTATAATCCCTAATATTGCCTTCATCAAGTGTAGCGTAAATACAAAATCAAAGGATTGCATGATACTTAATAAATTATTTGCTTCAAATTTCTGCGCTGAACTTGACCCCTCGTCAACAATAATCTCAAGAAGATCAATCGTGGATGAGAACATGATGATCAAGTTGATTAAAGAATCATAATGTGAGCTCCAACGTGTATCCGAAGTACGTTTCAACATGGTCTCCTGATTTAATCCTTTTCCGCTACAAATCTCACCATTATCGATGGCCTCAAAAATCTTGATTGCATGCAATTGATGAAGAACGTCGCACCGTTTAGACGAAGCGCTAGCAATGTTTACAATACTAGCAATATAAAGGAAAAGACTTGCAACTTCAATATCTTTTTTTGCTACCCTACAAGAGCAAGTTGGAGTTGGTGAGCAAAACAATGAATGTAAAAAGCACACGGATTTTCTTTCAAAATAAATGCTTTTAAGCCATTGAACTCTCCCTGCATATTACTAGCTCCATCGTATCATTTGCCCCGCAATCTAGAAATTCTCAATCCATGTCTAGAAAATAATCCGTCGATTGCCTCTTTTAGAGATATAGCTGTTGTAGTAGCAGCATGTTCAAGACCAATGAAACGTTCAATTATAGAACCACTTTTATCGACATAGCGTAAAACAACAGCCATTTGCTCTTTCATTGAGACATCGCGAGATTCATCAACTAGAATGGAAAAAAATCCACCACCTATATCTCTCAAGATGGCATTAAGAGTTTCCACGGCAATCACATTAACAATTTCCTTCTGAATACTTGGTGCAGTCATTTTATCATTCTTCGGAGCATTCTTAAGAACAACTTTATCAATATCACTATTATGTTTCGCCAAAAACTTCAAAAGTTCAAGAAAATTACCTAGATTCTTTGAGTTTTCTGTTTCATCATCACCATGAAAAGCAAGATCTTGTCGTAGAAGAAATTGAACGCAATCAATTGTGGCAGTCAATCGTGATGCATAAGTACTTTGCATTTGATTAGTTTGCTTGATGAAAGCATGTTCAATATGTTGCTTCTGTTTTCGTAGAGCTTCAAGCTTATTCCACGCCTGATTGTAAGCACTGCCATGGCCTCCTACATATATATCCAATCTCTTTTTTTTTTCCAGTTTCTGAATCCGTCGCCAACAAAATAATCTCCACCTCCTTGATCCCCGTTATTTTGTTTGAATAAATAACAACAAAGACAATAAGCTGCATCTTTGGCAACACTATACTCCAACCAGTTAGCATATTGGTGATACCAAACATGATTAAAGCGTCTTTCTCTGTCACCAAACTTTGTAGGAGGAAACTTAACAAGCTTCGTCTGACAAGGACCTTTCAACATATAAGCTCTTCGAACGTCGTATTGTAGATTTGGATGATAATCTGATATCGGTATTCTCTTTCCAGGATCGGTCTCAAGAGTGTTTGGATTAAATTCTTCTTTGCTTGATTTTGTAATATCATAATTTTTTCCTGTTTGAAACGGAGATTCTAATCCTCTTTTTAAATATTTATCCATACATATTTAACAAAAAGAAAGAAAATCTATAAAATATTTTAACTAAAAAATCAAAGAGCAAAAAAAAAATATAAAGGGAGAGCTATATAATATATATATATATATATATATATATATATATATATATATATATATATATCTACGATTGACCATGAGACTCTATATGTATTGCTAATCAAAATAGGTCAAATTAGGACTTTCTTTCTGGACTTGCACTTTAAACAAGAGACCTAGTATATAATAAAATAATACAATTAAAAAAAAGAAAAGCAAAAAAAAAAAAAAAAAAAAAGATTTTTTAAAGGCTGAAAAGCTACAGATCAAATAAAGAGTTTATATCACTTTTCACAAAAAAAAATAATAATAATAAATAAAGTGTATATATTGTTAATATAAAAATATGGTGTAAATTGCTTTTGACTTTTTTTGTCATATGGCCATATACTGGTAAGTGGTAACGAAGCAATCCTTTTTTCAAAAAAAAAAAAAAAAGCATATCCCTATATCAAACAATCCTGAGTACAGAGTACATATCAATAATATCAGCAGAGATAATAAATAAAACCTAATAATTACCTTCTTGGAATTCGTGAACTCAAGTATGCAAAACAGAGAAAAACCTCTCGGATGAGCAGCCACACCAAAAATAACAAAAGGTTAAATATTATAAATGACTTAAGTTTTTTATATTGGGTGTGGGTTACAAATAAGCCCAATTTTATAATGATTTGAAATCCGATTTATAACTGACTCCGACTTTTTGTTAAATATATATATATATATTTACATGGAAAAATTAAAACAATTGTCCTGCGAAGAACACTAGGCTCCGACTTCATATTCTTATGAGCAATTTTTTTTTTATGAAATTTCGTCTAAGTCTTATTGCTCTTTACTTATGAGCAAAGACTTAGATATTTTTTGAAATTTTTTTTATGTTATGCTCATACCATCTGAGCACCAACGTGAAATTTCTTTCGTGTATGCTCATACCCTTTAAGCTAACATTTTTTTTTTATGAAATTATATCTAAGTAGCTTTTGCTCTTGACTTATGAGCAAAGACTTGATATTTTGTTAAATTTCTTTTATTTTGTGCTCATACCATCCTGAGCAATAATTTGAAATTTTTTTCGTGTATGCTCATACCCTTAGAGCTAACACTTATTTTTTTTTATGAAATTTCATCTAAGTCTTTTTGTTGTTGACTTATGAGCAACGACTTGATATTTCTTGAAAGTTCTCTTATGTTGTGCTCATACCATCCGAGCACTAACTTTAAATTTATTTTGTGCATGCTCATACCCTATGAGCTAACACATATTTTTTTATGAAATTTCAATTAAGCCTCTTTGCTCTTGACTTATGAGCAAAGACTTTATGTTTTTTTTTAATTTCTTTTACGTTGCACTCATGTCATCTGAGCACTAACTTAAATTTTTTTTCGTTTATATCTATACCCTTTGACCTAACACTTATTTATTATGAAATGTACTCTAAGTCTTTTTGCTATTGACTTAAGAGCAATGACTTGATATTTTTCTAAATTTCTTTTACATTGTGCTCGTACCATCTAAGCACTACATTGAAATTTCTTTCGTATATGCTCGTACCTTTTGAGCTAACACTTATTTTTATGAAATTTTATTTAGGTCTTTTTGCTCTCAACTTATGAGAAAAGACTTGATATTTTTTGAAATTTATTTTATGTTGTGCTCATATAATCCGAGCACTAAAATGAAATTTTTTTCGTGTATGCTCATACCCTTTGAGCTAACACTTATTTTTTTATGAAATTTCATCTAAGTCTTTTTGCTCTTTACTTAAGAGAAAAGACGATATTTTTTTAAATTTCTTTTATGTTGTGCTCATACCATCCTAGCACTATCTTGAAATTTTTTTCGTGTATGCTCATACCCTTAGGCTCCGTTTGGAACCCGGAAAATAAGAGAGAAAGTGAAAATTATAGAGAAAATGAAAATGTGAGAGAAAATAATAGAAAAAGTCAAAATTCTAATTGTATTTGGAAGTTATGGAAAATTGACGGGAAAGTAACGATGAGACCAGTGACGGAGCTAACTCAGGTCAAGAGTGGGCCCCCCTCAATTTTTTTTTATTTACATTTTTTGCCCATTTTTAAAAAGTTTTACATTTTTACCCTAAATTTATACTTTTGACCCATTTTTTTAAAAAAATTTCATTTTTACCATTAATTTTTTTTAATTAGCCCCCTTAAATTTTTTTTATTTACATTTTTTGCCCATTTTTAAAAAGTTTTACATTCTTACCCTAAAAAATTTACACTTTAAACCCTTTTTTTAAAAAAATTCATTTTTACCATGAATTTTTTTTAATTAGCCCCCCTTGAATATTTTTATTTACATTTTTTGCCCATTTTAAAAAAGTTTTACATTTTTACCCTAAAAATTTACACTTTTGACTCATTTTTTTTAAAAAAAAAATTCATTTTTACCATGATTTTTTTAAATTAGCCCCTCTAAATATTTTTTTTCAAATAAGTCCCCCTATTTAGCTTTTCTGGCTCGGTCCCTGGACGACACACACAAATTTGATCCCCTCATAGACAAATTTGGAGAGATTCTCATTTTCCATTTGATTTTCGAAGGAAAATGAAATACTCATTTTAGTTATACACTTTCCCTAGCATTTTCCATCATATTTTTTTCCACCTTATTTTTCTCAATCCAAACAACCCAAGTAAAATAGGAGAGATTTCCATTTTTCTTTCCCTCCTATTTTCCGAGTTCCAAACGGAGCCTTAGAGCTAACGCTTATTTTTTTTTTTATGAAATTTCATCTAAGTCTTTTTGCTCTTGACTTATTAGTAAAGACTTAATATTTCTTGAAATTTATTTTATATTGTGCTCATACCACATGAGCACTAACTTGAATCTTATCTCGTTTAAGCTCACAGCCTTTGAGCTAACACTTTTTTTTTTATGAAATTTCAATAAAGTGTTTTTGCTCTCATCTTATGAGCAAAGACTTGATATTCCTTGCAAGTTATTTTATGTATTGTGCTTATACCATCCGACTACTAACTTGAAATTTATTTCGTGTATTCTCATACCCTTTGAGCTAACACTTGTTTTTTTTTTTTTATGAAATTTCATGTAAGTCTTTTTTGCTCTTGACTTATGAGCAAAGACTAGATGTTATTTGAATTATCTTTTATGTTCTGCTCAAACCATCCGAACACTAACTTGAAATTTTTTTCCTGTATGCTCATACCTTTTGATCTAACACTTATTTTTTTTATAAAATTTCATCTAAGTTTTTTGCTTGACTTATGTGCAATGACTTGATATTTCTTGAAATTTCTTTTATGTTGTGCTCATATCATCCGAGCGCAAACTTGGAACTTCATTCGATTATGCTCAAACCCTTTGAGCTAACACTTATTTTTTATGTAACTTAATCCACGTCTTTTTTCTCTTGACTTATCACTACTACAAATTAACATATTAGGTGCGGAAGGGTATTAGGTGCGACATGTCGCACCTAAATGTCGCACCTAAGCACATATTAGGTGCGACATGTCGCACCAGATAGTTCTCCAAGCGACTAAAAATTTCGCTGATGATTAGTGCTATCCGGTGCGACTTTGTCGCACCCAATATGATAATGTCGCACCTGATACTATTCGGTGCGACATTTGTCGCACCTAATACCTTTAGGTGCGACATTTGTCGCACCTAATGGGTTTAAAAATTTAAAACGGTCAGAAATTCACCCCGAATATTTTTGGTTCTGGAGTTTCACATTAGGTGCGACATTGTCGCACCCAATATGTCTATTAGGTGCGACACTTATGACTATTAGGTGCGACAGTGTCGCACCTAATAGTTTTAGGGTATTTTAAATACCCGAGCGTCTTCTTCCTCGCCCAAACCGCCTCTCTCTCTCTATCTAACTCTGTCTCTCTCTCTCTCCGACGCTCGTTCTTCTTCCTCCGCCGTGACCTCCCCCGCCGCCGTGACCTCCCCGCCACCGTGACCCCTTCGTCGTCCTCCTCCAAGGTACGTCTCTCTCTCTCTCTCTATCTATCTATCTCTCTCTCTCTCTCTCTTATTTTCTGTCCCTCCGACTTGCAGGTCGTCCACCGCGCCGCCCGTGACCACCTCGGCTCAGCCCGGTCGTGTTGGAATCAATCTAGGGTTTAAGAAAATAATTAACGCTTCGGTAAGCGGCGGAATTTTAAAAATTTTCTTTTACAAGTAAAAACGGTTTTTTACTAACCTAGACAAAAGAGCAAGTACACGTAATTAAAAACTAATATGAGCTAAGAAGTTTACTAACCTTTCTTGAAGCTTGAACTTTGAAGAAGCTTTTGGAAAGTTTGCAACGCTCGTCTCCCCTCGCAGCACGTCTCTCTTTCTTTCCTCGGCACCTCGAGCAACCACGAAAGTTTCTATCACTAAATTACTCGAAATAAAGGAATTAGTGAGTGGGCACTTTTAAACACTACGACTTAAGAACGAGTCTTGAAGTCGCAGAGCTAAACACTAGGTCGAGTGAGGACCTAGGTGCCAAAACAAGAAAAATCGAAAATAAACTAGAGAGAGAGAGAAGAGGGGCGGCAACCACAAGTTCTAGAGAGACAAGCTCTCAATCTCTAACTTATGTGGAATGAATAAAATGAGAGGAATGAGGCTCCTATTTATAGGAGAGGCTTTACCTTCAATAAGGTAGTTTCCTCTTCTATATTGAATATCACATATTCATGAACAAATCCCTTGTTTCCCTTTTTCACTTTGGGCGTGTAAGGCATTACCTATGCCACATGGATTTGTTTCCTCATTTATATTCTCCCTCTTTGGCTTAGTTGGCCGAATTTCCTTATGGCATGCATAGGAAATTTGTCTCCTCTTTTTCTTTTGGCAAGTATCTTGATACATTTATGCACAAAATAATCTCTCTTTCTATCTTAGGGTTGGGCGCCCATTTCATCTCTAGAAGGAGCTTCTAGAAGCTTCTTCATTTGTTCATGACAACATGAGAAATGCCCATTAAGAATTTTCAATAAAATTCTTATGAAATGAAATTAATCCACAAGGCCCAATAAGACTAGTATTGGCCGAGTGATGCATGTCATCAAATGACCTTGTCAAAAAATTTAATTTATTGACATTCATTTCATCTTTTGTCTCAAAAGACAAAAATACCATTTTGACAATTTTCGTTCTTGTTTTGACTTAGCTTCCAGTTTAACTATTCCTATCGATGTGATTCGTGACAGTGACCTCATGGACCCAAATGAACAAAGCTTGAGCTAAACACTTGGACTCAAAAGTTCACAAACCTTTTCCAAGTTTAGCTTAATGCCAACTGACTCCACTAAAAAGCTGACACTGAAAATCTCTCGGTTCAAATGAATTTATTTTCTACTCAAGAATTCACCTAATTATAATGAGCGGATCCACTGAATATTATCTATGTTTACCCTTCATGAATGTCATCACCTAGTCGGGATTTACTAAATTACAATTTTACCCTTCTAGCTGTGATTTCCTCAACTCCTTTGTCGCTTGTGAATAAGTTAGAAACAATGTATTTGACGAGGAGCTAACAAGTCACATTGTTTCATCCAAAAGAGTCAGGACTCAATTTGGACACTGGCCAGTTCATTTATTCACACTCCAAGAAACAAAGCATGAGGTGACATACATTGCATTTCAGCAATCTTGTACATGAATTCCATATCTATGAGAACTTCACAAAGTTACTCATGACATTCTCACAACTTAGTACTTCACCAATAGGCCCTGTTCGGAATCACATAGTGAGTCCGAACTCTGACTTTCTCAAATGAGAATACTAAGGTGTGAAATGCCATGTCTCATTTCAGGATTAAGGTAAGCATGATGCAATTCATACATAGTGACTTCGAGACATAAGAGGTTAAATGGTTTGTTCTTATCTTGTCTCTAGAAGTGCACTGGTCAATTCAGTACCTTCGGAAGATACCTAGAAGAACTATAGAGTCTCCAACTCTCAATGCCTCATAACCAGACATCATAGATTCTTCTAACAATCGTACTGAGGTCAATAGTCCTTTGACCCTAAGATTGCGAATATATCGTTTTAAGCAAACTACGAAGAGTTTGTTCATGCAAATCTACATTTGTCTCTTCGTAAGTTGTTAAGTTGTTTATGGACTAAAAGACTAAGGTTTATCATAAAGCTTCAGACAATGAAGATTGAATGAACGTTTCAACTTTTTATTAATGAATAGGCAATTACAAGCAAGAGTCTTGGTAAGACTATATTACATCAAATGTACATAAATAGACACTACTACTCTTCTTGTGGGCACCATTGACCCCCGCCGCCCGTGACCTCCCCGCGCCGCCCGTGACCTCCCCGCCGCCCGTGCGCCTCTCTGCCGCCGTGACCTCCCCGGCACAGTGACGTACGTCTCTCTCTCTCTCTCTCTCTCTCTCTCTCTCTCTCTCTCTTTCTCTCTCTCTCTCTCTCTCTCTCTCTCTTATTTCTATGTTTCTCCGACCTGCAGGTCGTCCCCCGCCGCCGTGACCACCTCGGCTCAGCCCGGTCGTCCCCCGCCGCCCGTGACCATCCCTCGACTCAGCCCGGTCCTCCCCCCGTACCGCTGCCACCCTAACAGCCCTCGGCCCACCCGCTGCCGCCCAAATAGCTCCGGCCTCGCGTTTAGATCGTCGCCTCATCGTCGCCTCGGAAAAGGTTAGATTAGAAATGGATTGAAATTATTCGTTTGAAATGGATAAATTTTTAGTTAATTAGTAATTTTGAAATGGATTGAAATTAATTAGTAATATATATGAAAATAGTAATATGTTAGATTAGAAATGGATTGAAATTACGTGTTTGAAGTGGATAAATGTTTAGTTAATTAGTAATTTTGAAATGGATTGAAATTAATTAGTAATATATATGAAAATAGTAATATGTTTAGTTAATTAATTAATTAGTATTGAAATTGAATTTGAAATGGATATATGTTTAAATTAGAATATTGAGTTAAATGGTTGAAATTAAAATGAATAATATGTTTAGTTAATTAATTCGTCTGTTAATTAGTTAATTCGTATCATATGTAGTTAGATTAATTACTAATATATTTTAAAATGATTAGTAACATGTTACATTTAATGTAATTATTGAAAATTTATTGCGACCGAGCCACAGAGGCTCGGTTTAGTATTTAGTATGTTAATAGGATAGACCTGGTTGGTTATATATGTGTTTTTTTTTTAATTGCAGATTTTGGTTAGTTAATATTTTAGGGGAAATTCTGCCGAATTTTCGGTAGAATAATAACTATATGTAATATAACGAATTCTAACCATTTTTTCAAATTAATATATATTTTTCACAATTTCTCTTTCACTTTCACTAATTCGATCTCAAATCTTTCAAATGTTAACGAGTCACTCTCAATTTCCTAACAATTCATCACTCTCAATTTCATAAGAATTCACTTTAAATTTCAAATATTCACTCTCAATTTTACCTCTCAGTAAAGTTGAATTGAAATGTTTAATTTAGTTTAGTTTTAGATTATCGTAATTATTTGAATTGAAATTGAAATTGAAATGTTTATGTGATTGTTACTTAGTAATTTCGTTAGTAAAGTTGAACTGAAATGTTTAATTTAGTTTAGTTTTAGATTATCGTAATTATTTGAATTGAAACTGAAATGTTTATGTGATTGTTACTTAGTAATTTCGTTAGTAAAGTTGAATTGAAATGTTTAATTTAGTTTAGTTTTAGATTATCGTAATTATTTGAATTGAAATTGAAATTGAAATGTTTATGTGATTGTTACTTAGTAATTTCGTTAGTAAAGTTGAACTGAAATGTTTAATTTAGTTTAGTTTTAGATTATAGTAATTATTTGAATTGAAATTGAAATGTTTATGTGATTGTTACTTAGTAATTTCGTTAGTAAAGTTGAATTGAAATGTTTAATTTAGTTTAGTTTTAGATTATCGTAATTATTTGAATTGAAATTGAAATGTTTATGTGATTTTATATTATCGTAATTATTTGAATTGAAATTTAAATGTTTATGTGATTTAATTAGTTAAGTTAATTTCAAATAACAATTAACGATTAACGATTCACTCTCAAATTCATAACAATTCACTCTAAAACTATTAACGATTCACTCTCAAATTCATAACAATTAACGAAATTCATAACAATTCACTCTAAAACTATTAACGATTCACTCTCAAATTCATAACAATTCACTCTACATTTCAAATATTAACGATTCACTCTCAATTTCCTAATAATTCACTTTTAGAAAATGAATTCTAAAGTTGTCGGTGAAGTTCAAGTGCGGGAACTTAATGTTTTCCGGTTTGAAAATTGTGTGCCTTTCGGGATGATGAAGCCGATAGCTTTAGACAACGACCAAAAAAGAGGATGTCTACTTCAGGTCATGACCCATCAGGAGGAGAGCGTGACCCCCCGCAGATGCCGAGGAAGAAGCGGGGACCAACGACTGGCGTCGTTTCTGCGAGAGCTCGTGTTGGGACCCCTGGAGCGAACACAGTTCGCTACGATCAGACTGCGCAGGCGTTCTACCAAGACGTCAGGGAGCAAAATCCGTTGATCGGGACGTTCCAAAACCGATTAGGAAACCTGATCAAGAGTACCATTCCAGTCGACCTCCCAGACTGGAATCATGTGCCTGCGCAGAGTGTGTCGACTCTTATGAACTCGATTCATAACGAGTATAACTTCGTTTATGAACATTCCGAGAGTGGCGAGCTTGTGCCTGCATATCCAATTCGCAACGAGATTGATATGGCTATCATTCGCGATGCGAAGAGGATGCGCCGTGGCCAGAAGTCGAGGTTGTCGCAGCTCTTCTTCAAGACATTTTGCGGGAGTAAGGTATGAGTTGAACTTCCGATGGTTATTCGAATTTCTTAAAATTAAACTTAACGAATTTATGTCTTGCAGACGAAATCTCTCCGCAACCGGGAAAATTCGAAGATGAAGAAGACGAAGGCGAGACAAGGGTCGCTTAGTTTTTTTGGTCATCGCTCGAGGAACGTAAGTCTCTTAATATTAATATGCAATATATATGTGATTCATATTTTAATGTTGAAAAATTACAGCGAAAAGAAGATGGGAGTATAGGCTCGGCTTTAGCGATATGGTCAGAAAAACACCATGACGTTAAGGGATCGTGGACGACGGACTTCGCGAAGACGCAATACGTAAGTTAATTTTTTTTTATTTACTATATTTAATTACTTTATTTCTTCTTATCTGATAAGTTTTTTGTGGTTTTATTTTGAAGGATCAAGTCACCGCTCAGACGTTAGATATTTTGCGGCAAGCGGAGGAGCAAAACGTCGTGATCTCCGAAGAAGCTGCGGAGATGTACGCGATGCGCGATGTTATGGGAGTGCGCAGAGACTGGGAAGTCGGTTTAGGGTCTTCGATCCCAAGGTCATCGTTGGGTGTTGCCCAAACGCTAGATGGAGGCTCGTCAAGTTCGTCATCTCAGACCGATCCATTGGTTGCCGAGATGCGAGCTCAGATGGATGCCCAACAAGCCGAGCTGCAAGTGATGCGGCAACAGATCGCCTTCCTCAGCCAGCAGCACAACCAGCCTCCCACGACTCCTCAACCTCCGCCTGCATCGCAACCAGGTGGGACGGATCAGCAGACGCCAGGTTCCACGCCGGGTTCTACGCTTGGTTCTATGGATTACTTGCGAGACCGTCCTTACGGAAGCGGCAGAACGAGCGGCAGCGCATCAGGCAGCGGTGGACGAGGACGCGGAAGCGGTTCTCGAAGTTCTGGCAACTTATTCGGTAGAGGAAATTCTACTATCGATAAGTTTTATAGGAAAAAAAATTAGGAATTCATTTTTTTCGCTTTTTTTGGAAAGAATTTGTATTTTTAATTAAGAATTCTATTTTCAGAATATTATTTCTAATTCATTTAGAATTTCGTTAATTAATTTTTATTTAATTTTAAATGAATTTTAATTTACTTTTTTAA
The DNA here is from genome assembly GCF_054948205.1 of Urtica dioica subsp. dioica. Taxonomy (NCBI): domain Eukaryota; kingdom Viridiplantae; phylum Streptophyta; class Magnoliopsida; order Rosales; family Urticaceae; genus Urtica; species Urtica dioica. The sequence goes on from NC_142761.1 coordinate 5,361,092, forward strand.
TTTTGTATTTTTTTTAATTTAAAAAACATATTCGGTGCGATAATGTCGCACCGAATATAATGGTGGGAATGACATTAGGTGCGACATTGTCGCACCCGATATGAATTTACCCGCCAATGTTATTAAATTTGGCAGGAAAATAGGTGCGACATGTCGCACATGAAAGTGTCGCACCTAAAGGTGTACTTATTCGGTGCGACATGTCGCACCGAATACCTTCTGCGACGGGTTATCCGGTGCGACGCTGTCGCACCTAATGTCGCACCTAATAACCTTTTAGGTGCGACATTTTAAGCTTTGGGTGCGACATTCGTCGCACCGGATAACGTTTTTTGTCCTAGTGTATGAACAAAGACTTGATATTTTTTAAAATTGTTTTATGATGTGCTCATATCATCCGAGCGCAAACTTGGAACTTCATTCGATTATGCTCAAACCCTTTGAGCTAACACTTATTTTTTATGTAACTTAATCCACGTCTTTTTTCTCTTGACTTATGAACAAAGACTTGATATTTTTTAAAATTGTTTTATGATGTGCTCATACCATCCAAGCACTAACGTGAAATTTCTTTCGTATATGCACATACCTTTGAGCTAACACTTGTTTCTTTACGAAATTTCATCTAAGTCTCTTTGTTCTTGACTTAAGAGCAAAGACTTGATATTTCTTGAAATTTCTTTTATGTTGTGCTCATACAATCCAGCACTAACTTGAAATTTATTTCGTGTATGCACATACCCTTTGAGCTAACACTGTTTTTTTTACGAAATTCCATCTGAGTCTCTTTGCTCTTGACTTATGAGCAAAGACTTTATGTTTTTTGAAATTTCTTTTATGTTGCGCTCATGCCATCCGAGCACAAACTTAAATTTTTTCGTTTATGCTCATACCCTTTGAGCTAACACTTATTTTTTATGAAATGTAATCTAAGTCTTTTTGCTATTGACTTATGAGAAAGGACTTGATACTTTTTAAATTTCTTTTATGTTGTGCTCATACCATCTAAGCACTAACTTGAACATTCTTTCGTATATGCTCATACATTTTGAGCTAACACTTATTTTTATGAAATTTCATATAGGTCTTGTTGCTCTTAACTTTTGAGCAATGACTTGATATTTTTTTGAAATTTCTTTTATGTTGAGCTCATATAATCCGAGCAATAACTTGAAATATTTTTCATGTATGCTCATACCCTTTGAGCTAACACTTATTTTTTTATGAAATTTCATCTAAATCTTTTTGCTCTTTACTTATGAGAAAAGGCGATATTTTTTTAAATTTCTTTTATGTTGTGCTCATACCATCCGAGCACTAACATGAAATTTCCTTCGTGTATGCTCATACCCTAAGAGCTAACACTTATTTTTTTTAATGAAATTTCATGTAAGTCTTTTTGCTCTTGACTTATTAGCATAGACTTATTATTTCTTGAAATTTATTTTATGTTGTGCTCGGGTGGTATGAGCACTCATACCACCCGAGCACTAACTTGAAATTTCTTTTGTTTATGTGTTGGTGAAAATAGGTTGGTATCAGACATGAACAATCGATCTGATAACACTTGTTGGTAATAACAGTGCATATTAGATAACTAATTACGCTATCTTAAGGTAATCAATTTAAAGGTTATTAAAACAAGATCTAGTTTTTTTAATTAATTTAATAATGAGAGCATTATTTTCAAGTAACCAATTTAAAGAGACGAGTTATAGAAAACTTACGAGTTAGCTAGATAGAGCGAAGTGTGGGTTTTGCAACCCTATATCTTCATCTCTAAAGTGATCACTGAAATAGGTATGACTACCCTCTTTCTGAATCGGGATCTCCTCGAGCTCCTCGTCTTCTTCTCATCTCGTCTCAGCCTCCTAGCGGTCTTCTACGATCAGACCTCCGGGATGTCTCTGAAAAACTCGGGATCTCCTTCTTTACGCCTCGATGACATCTTAGTCTTCTGAAACGTAATCTCCGGACGAATAAGAAGAAAGTGTGCGCACACTCTGGATCTCACTACGACTCTGATTTATGATTTCACATCGTACCATTTTTTATGGGAATTGAATCACGGAATTCCGAGGGAGGGAGGGAGAGAGAGAGAGAGAGAGAGAGAGAGAGAGAGAGAGAGAGAGAGAGATAGAGAGAGAGAGAGAGAGAGAGAGAGAGAGAATTTCGTCCATCACATGGAGAGTTGGTCGGAGTTTTAGCTATCAGTTTTTTTTCATTTTTGCTTTCTCTTAGGCCCCTATTTATAGTGGTAGAAAGGAGATATTCTAGGAATCTCCTAGATACATTTTATGCTCCTTTATTCTTTCATATTTTGTAGTTAAGCATAAACCGTTGGATCTTGACTACAAATCCTATTTTTTCTCTCATCCATCAGATCATAATCTAGTATATTATATTTCCTTATTTTTCCCCTATATTAAAGGAAGTGAAATTTGTTGTAACTAGCCAAGTTTGTCATTCTTATTGGGGGGAATAGCCCAAGTTTCATTTTATTAAGCAAATCGCCCATATTTTCGGCTCAGACCATAACGCCCTTGGTAAATTCGCGAATAGATTAATTTAATTAACCTACTGGAGTGAGTTAGGTTAATTAATTAACTTATTGGTTGAATATTAGTTTAGGTATCGATTTTTTATGAGTAAAGTTAATTTACTAAATGATTGAATTCGGAATTAGGTTAATTAATTGAATGCTTTGAATATCAATTGACTTAAGTTATGATTTTTGTAAATTTTTTATAAATTTCAAATCCTTCACGAATCAGTTAATTAATTAACCTAACTCACTCCAGTAGGTTAATTAAATTAACCGATTCGCGATTTACAAAGTGCCTCTCCTCAATCCCCTCCATCGTCTCCGATTTCCTCTCCGCCACCGATTCCTCTCCCCCCGTCGATTTTTGAGTCAATCTGAGCCGTCGATTCTCCGAGCATCATCGCCGCCAGAGCTCGACGGAATCGACGCCGTCTATGGCGGATCTTGATGGCGTCTATGGCGGATCTCGCCGGCGACGTTAGGGATCAGCAACGAGGATGGACGACGATTAGCGACGACGCGGCGGCGTGAAATGGATCGGCGGCGATCGGCGGCGTGAAGTGGATCGGTGGCGTGAAATGGACGAAGATGAGAACGAGTTTAGGTTTAGGTTTTGGGAAAATTGAGTTTTGCTCTTATATATGACGGTAATTTCGGTAGGGGAATATTAATTGGGCTATTCACTTAATTTATTCAAACTTGGGCTATTCTCCTAATATTGGTGGATTGATTGGGCTAGTATGCTCACTCTCCCTTAAAGGAATCTAGATATTTGAGAATAATGAAGACAATATCTTATTTCTTTATTTAATGGAGAGAATATCTCTACCATTATTATTCTCTTAGATATTAGGAAATTAATTATGAGAGAAAATAAAAGACAATATCTTATTTCCTTATTTAATGGAGAGAGAATATCTTAACCATTATTATTTTCTCTCTTATTTAATTAGTTACCACAAATCTAGCAACTAATTAAAGAGAGAATATTTGGTAATTAGTACTCATACTAGGCGCCCACTTAGACTGGTACTGGACCTAGGAATTTCGCATTTTACAGTGTCCATAAGGCCAAACTTAAAATTCAATTAATTATTTACTTGATCAAACAATAAATAATTAACTCCACAATAAATATTTAATTCGGCAACAAAACAAATTTCCGAATGAATGCTGCTAAACAATTTACAGTTGTGAGATTGTAATAATAATATTCATTATTACCATAGAGTTCTTATTCGTCTTTATCGAAGCCGAATCGGGATTATGGACCTAGTAATTGAAGCTTAACAAATCCGATGAAAAAGACGAAAAAGTCATTTCTCTTTTTTCATCGATTCGTCTAATTTTGGTCAAATACTCAACCATGTAAACCAAGACTGAACTCTCCTTAATACTAGAATTATATTTACTCATTGTGGCGAGTGTCCACTGTTCTAGTCAGTTTGTGATCAAGATCCTCCAGGTTCAACTCGTATCGAGAAATGTCAATTATTCTGTTATACCTTTCTTGATACATATATACCCTAAGCACCGTTGCTTCCCCAACGAAAGATTCTTCCGAACGTTACTTACTTCGAAAGTGCTAGCAATCTATCGATTCTAGAATCAATCCTTAGGTGAGTGAACATTAACCTTCTTTCTGGAAGGCTAAATTCCGTATCTGTCGACCACTTTCTTCTCGGATCATATTCCAAATTCACAAGACATAAGTTTAATCGGCGTCTCAATAGCCTTTAACGAAATGAGTCAAAGAACCCGGCGATATAAACTAGAAGTCCTTGATCACTTCAGGATTTAGATCAAGTCTCATTGTGACCATCATAAGCGACCCCGGCTAGTGCGTCGTAGCGGTACTTAAATGACACATCTACAACCATAGTCTGTCCGGGTCGTACACTTACCAAATGTGCAGAATGCTCACACAAAGTTATCATCCTTCACTCGTGTTCTACATATATGACTATATATACAGCTTTCCAAGCCTGTATCAGTCATCGACCATGTTTTAGTTCACCGCCCGAACTCAGGTGCCCATCACGTGATTCAGTTTAATTCGGAGGCTATGAAAAATAGTTGTTATTGATTCTGATTTCAGAACTCAACCCACTAATTATATGATGCTAATAAAATAAACTTATTATCTAATTCAGTAATCATTCATGTTTATTATCTTCAAGTGGGCAACAATCCTAACATTATACTCATACCCTTTGAGCTAACACGTTTTTTTATGAAATTTTATCTAAGTCTTATTCCGCTTGACTTCTGTTCAATGACTTGATATTTCTTGAAATTTCTTTTGTATGTGCTCATACCCTACGAGCACTAACTTGAAATATATTTCGTGTATTCTCATACCCTTTGAGCTAACACTTATTTTTTTTATGAAATTTCATTTAAATCTTTTTGCTCTTGACTTATGAGCAAAGACCGAATGTTATTTGAAATTTTCTTTTATGTTGTGCTCATACCATCCGAGCACTAACTTGAAATTTCTTTCATGTATGCTCATACGCTTTGATCTAACAGATATTTTTTATGAAATTTCATCCAAGTCTTTTTTTCTCATGACTTATGTGCAATGACTTGATATTTCTTGAAATTTCTTTTATGGTGTGCTCATACCTTCCGAGCACAACTTGATATTTCTTTCGTCTATGCCCATACCCTTAGAGCTAAGCTAACACATATTTTTTTTTTATAAAATTTCATTTAAGTCTCTTTGCTCTTGACTTATGAGCAAAGACATGATATTTTTTAAAGTTCATTTATGTTGTGCTTATACAATCTGAGAACTAACTTGAAATTTATTTCATGGAGCTTACACTTATTTTTTTTATGAAATTTCATCTAAGTCTTTTTGCTATTGACTTACGAGACTTGATATTTCTTCAAATTTCGTTTATGTTTTGCTCATACCATCTAAGCACTGACCTTAAATTTCTATTATGTTGGGCTTATACAATCCGAGCACTAACTTGAAATTTATTTCGTGTATGCTCATACCCGAACACAAACACCATGATATACAGAAGCACCGATCAATACCCAAACACAAAGACCATCCCCGGAGTTCTCATTCTTCAAATCGACGCGTCTATTTACTTTGCCAACTCAAACTACTTGAGGGAAAGGTAATATAGACAAACTGAGTTGTTTTATCTAGATGTTTGATAAACTCTTACTTCTATATGTTTCGATTTTCGCAGGATCTCAAGGTGGGTCTCCGAGGAGGAAGACTTGCTGAAATCCTCTGGAGAAGCAACTTTGGAATATGTCATACTTGACCTAAGCTGTGAGTACAACACAATTATTTCATGATATGTTGTTTGAGATTGTTTTTAATCTGATTCTGAACTCAGCTGTCGGAAGCATCGATACAAGTGGGATTAGCATGCTAGAAGAGGCCAAGAAAAGTACCGATCGAAAGGGTCTCCAGGTATAAATAATAAAATTTTAAAGAAAATCACCTAATAGCTGAAACCTTCATTTCTCGAGTTTCCTAAACTTACCTCTGCGATTTCAGCTAGTAGTAGCAAACCCGAGAAGCGAGGTGATAAAGAAGCTTGACAAGTCCAAGTTGATGGAGGCGATCGGTAACGAGTGGATCTACCTCACCGTGGGAGAAGCTGTTGCAGCGTGTAACTTCATGACACAAAACTACAAGCCAAATGTAACACCATTGGACACAAATAGGCAAGATGAGAATGTGTAATAACAAATATCAACGGTAAATTTTTATGTTTTATCAGTCAGCCATTCGACTCAACAATAGTTAAGAAGAACGAATAGATTCTTCTTGTAATTTTAGAATAATTTAAGAATGGTGGCATATGTAAAACGTAGTTTCTCGTGAGAGCTCAAGCAAATTATGTACCTACAATAAAGAATAAATATTTCAGATTCCGACAAACCAATGCGGAGAGACCAAGATTGTAACAAAATATGTCATATATATGAAGATCTGCAAGCAGATGTAAGCATTTGGTAGTCTCAAAGACTAGAAATGACCACTCAATTTAGGAGGGAAAACATTTTTTCACAGTCACCGAGACACCAAAATCAAACATACCACAGAGTACTATCCCAAAAATTCGGAAAACCCCAAAATTTCTTACAAACAAGCTTCAAACTCCAGAGTACACCGCTGGGAAAACAATGAAAAACCCTTCCCAAAAATTACCAGCTTGGAAGAACTTGCATACCGACTCGAGGGAAAAATACAAGCACTTCAACATGTCAGTATTCTCTTTTAACATTATCCCATTCCCAAAGCATCTCATGCTGGCTAATTTGCTGCTTCCAGCTCAGATCATCTAAAATACTTCTCTTTGAACAGACATGGTAGTACTTCGGGATCCCTAGGAAAGAAAAAAAAAAGATTTAAAAGAAAATTGCATTCAAGTATGAACGAATTAAGATAGTATATTAGTTAATTTTGATTACTTTAGGAAATATAAAATCTGGATGAAAATGAATTTTAGAAATTGTAGCTTAAAAGCATGTATATGTTCATTATATTATAGAGCAATGGAAGTTTCGAATAGTTATTCAGAAGGATTAAGTACCTGCACACTAGAGAAGAAGAAGAAGAAGAAAAAGAAAGAGAATGTGAGTTTGAATAATGAGAAGTTCATGAAGAAGAAACTGCGAAGAAGCTAGGTTGTTGAAGAAGATGTTGCGGGCCATATTGGGCGACATCTGGGAAGAATAAGAAGAGGATGAGCGTTCTAGAAAGTTTCCAAAGTTTGGGAAGCATTCTATTGCATGGAAGAAGCTCTCAAAGATTAATATTCATTCTGCTCATCTGGACAATGTGTCCTTTCATGCCGAAGAGAATGTGGTGAAATAGAAGCTTGTGTACTATAGGAGAATAGTCCATGACAGAGAGCTCTATGAGGAGGCTCAGAAGATTAGTGAAGTCATGGAGCTGCTGGGAGATGCCCAATTACTAAAGATTGTTGTTGGGATTGGTCCCTACTATTCTAAACTTGTTAAGGAGTTCATTTGTAACCTGCCCTATGGTCTCAATAAACCTGACAGACTAGATTTCAGGAAGGTGTTCGTGAGAGGTCACTGCTTCACTCTCTCACCAGCAGTGATCAATGACTACCTTGGTCATGATAGGATCACAACTGCCTATAGGTTGCCCTCTGTGAAGAGTATTGTGGATGAGCTTTCTGGTCGTGGCGACAAGAAATGGCCAAAGAATAGATTGTTTCCCTCTGCCTACCTAAGTGCCAAGTACTTAGTCCTCTATAGGATTATGATTTCCAACTGGACTTATTCGTCTCATGGGTCTTGTGTCACCCCTGCTCTCATCAATCTTCTCTAACAGATAGGTATTCACTCCTCATTTGATTTGAGAGAATTTATCTTTGATAGATGGTAAAACATGCAGAGTCAAATGTTGTGAAACTCCCTATTAGATTTCCTTCATTGATCACTGGAGTCCTTCTCTCTCATAAAAAAGGATATCATAAGAGATTATGATGTTGTTGGAGATGTTCCAATTGAACTGAGTTTCAGTCACAAACTGTTTGAAGGGAAGCATGCTCGTGATATTGTCAGACTCTCTATTGCGACATCTATCGGCTATAGTGAAACTCTCAATATGGCTCCTCTGTCTTGGTATGTGTCTTGTGACATCTTGAGAGCTCTAATCAAAGAGGTCTCTACTCTCCAGGAGATTATCTCACCTTTACTCGTCACAATGCTATCTGTGAAGGGTTGATCAAGGTCATGACCCTTGTTGCTCGCACTGATGGTGCTTCCTCCTCCCAGCATGCCCATCTTGCTAAGGACACCACAGATGCTCATGCTGAAGAAGAAAAAGATGAAGAAGAAGAATCTGAAGTAAGGATGGCAATTTTACCTGTTACCCATTACCCGGCCCGTTACCCGGTGTAAACGGGCCGCGTAAGGCCCTCTCTTATCGGGTAAACGGGTAAGACCCGTTAAGATTTTAGCAGGTCCGGGTAACGGAATACGTGGACCCGTAACCATTTACCCGGGACCCGGTCTGTAAACAACTTGACACTATAAAAATAGTTTTTTACTAAAAATTGATCCCTTACACATTAAGTTATTTCAAGCTTTTACTACAACTCGACTAATATTATAAGTTGTTAATATAGTGTTTTTTAATTATGTTTATGATTTGAAAAATTAATTAAAAAAATCCCAATTAGCTAACTAAATTCACCACTATTAATTAAACGGGTCTATCGGGTCTACCCGACCTGAGACCCGAACACTTTAAACGGGTAATGCCGCACACAATGTAGAATAAATGTATGCGACAATTTGTTCCAATGCAAATGATGTATTATATAAAAGACAGTGCATAAAAGTAAATGACACAAAGAATGATAACTCAGTTTGATGCAACGCCATCTACTCTGGAGGGCAGTGAGCCTAGTGGAAACGAAATCCACTATATGAAAAGTAGTCAATAGTACAACAATGGACTTATATGCAGAACGATCCACGTTTCAATGCCATTTTGCTATTCCTACCCGTGAATTTCAAATCAGGCTTCCCCAGAATCTGAGCTCTCTTCACTTCCGCGCTCAAACACTCCCCAAATGTTTGGTAATCTTTAAATATCAATGCACGTTAATCTTCAATCATGAATACAAAAAACCCACACAACCCTTTAACACTCAAGTGATCTGAAAAAGTGTTTAGAGAGTTACACCGTACACATCACACAAATAGTTTCTCAGTTTGCCGATCGTGCACGTCTGGTTCGGGTAACGGGTCTATTTTTAAACCGAATCAGGTACGGAACAAGAGGACCCGGCCAGACTTGTACCCGTTGCCATTCCTACTATAAAGAAGAGGAAGATGAAGATAAAGAGGTAGAAAATGAACAGGAAGATGATGATGAGGATGGTTATGATCCTCCTCCCTCTACTTGATTTGTTTCTGATTTGTACTATGTGGATATTATGATGGTTGGTTGTGTTCTTTTCGTTCTTGCTTCTGGTATGTACTGCGTAAGACTCTGCTCGTGGCTGTTGTATGTTGATCAGCCTTTCGTCCTCTTGTGTTTGTGTTCAGTCTTGTCTTATTTTGGATGATAGTTGTTTTTGCTGCCTTGTTTCAGTACTCTTGTGTGTTTATCAAATTTGTGCCTTCTTCTGTTTTGGTTTATCTTTGCCTTTGGTCTGTTTTTGAGGCAATCAGGGGTAGAGGTAGTTAAAATGTCATTTGTGTTGACCGGTTAATTACTAGTCTCTGCTTGGATTACTGCTCTGGAAGTGCTTGCCTAAAAAATAGCCAATGAGGGAGTTTGTTGTTACGTGTGATGTTGGCTTATTTTTTACTGCAAGTTTGTATGGCAAGTTGTCTAGCATCATGTTTCACAATGTGCTGAGATATCTTGGCCCTGTTCGCATTTCTGTATTTTTGGCAAGCTTCCTGTTTCGCTGAAAACTTTCTACATTGGTTCTCTTTGCGTGCATGAGTAAGGAAACTCTAATTCGACTTCCAGAGGTGTTGACTACAATAAAAGTAAAGGGCTTCACCCTTAGTAGTTTTGACGCATCCATCATACTTTTAATGTCTCTGACTAAACATAATTTCAATTATGTCAATCATTACAGACTAGAGTGGATTTGACATGAAACTATTGGCAATTCAAGTTTGGAATCTTGATTATAAATACATCATAATTTGTATTTTTTTTTTGTCATGTGTGCTCAGGTGCACCACTGTGGGATGGCTAGATACAGGGTTTATTCACACATGTTTCATGAAGGAACTTTGAGTCATTGACCAAGTACAAAGTATTTCATTTTTTTTTTTATAATTTTGTATGAATAAAAACTTCCCGTTCTATATTTTTTTCCCTTTATTTTTGGGTGTGATTTGTTGAGTATGCTTAGGTGCAACGTTTAGGTGCGACACGTCGCACCTAATACCATTCCGCACAAAAAATGTGAATTTGTAGTAGTGCGAGAGTACAGATTCAGACCATCTCCTTATCCAAGCCAAAACTCTGTTCAGCGTGTCGTCATCTTTGGACACATGAGAAAGGTTTGAATCCTCCTTTTTTTCTTCTTATTTACTTTCGGTATCTGTGAAGTATTCTGCGTAACCATTGCATGAGGTAAACCTCAATAATGTTTGGATTTGACCATGTTTCTGTTAGGCTCAATCAATCTCACTGTAAAAAATTTAGTATAAATAGGTCACTAGGGGGTCATTAGGTTCATGAGAGGAATGGGTGAGTTAATTAGTTATTTTTGTGATATAATAGTTTAGAGGGAGAGAATGAGCTAACTCGCGAATAATAGTGACTTATTGTAAATATGTGTTGTTCACATATTGTCTATCCAACAACCGGCAAGTTATTTTTCCCATCTACGAAACGGTTAGGAGAAAAATTGCAATTGAGCCTTAACGAATTTTTCTTTGGTTTTACGTTGAAAATTGTTGTTTCGGTTTGTTTTGTCAATTCGTTTTAACGCGTCTGTGTTTGTTTGGTGTTTCTTATGAAATATATGTTATATGATTTAGAGTTAATAGTGGCAAAAATACCTAATATTTTTCCAAAATCATACTTACATACTTTTCGATTGACAAGTCCAATACCAATATCTTGATTTCGAATGGCAAGACATCGTGAGCCTATATATATATATCGTCTGCTAATACACGGCAAATCAATGTTTGGATAAAAATTCTTTCCAACATGATTCCTTTTCGAGGACTTACAGAAATTCCTAGGATGGTTCCACAGTCTCTTCTACGTACAAATCTTTTTTTTTTTCGCGGCAACAATACCTAATATTACATTTTAGTTTCACCGTAGATACGTAAACCGTTAAGTTGGATGGAAAAACACTTGTCAGTGTCATATTTTAAAAAATTAATATTTTTTCTTAAAACTAATTAAATATTAATTATATAATTTTATAATATAAAGCAATTCAAAAGAAAAAATATATATCTCCTCATTTATATACAGTAGTCATTAATTTTTTTTCTTAAAATTAATTAAATATTAATAATATCATTTTATAATACACCTTATTGGTAATTTTTCTTAAAATTTATTAAACGTTAATTATATCACTACTTTTTATGAAACTAATTAAACCTTAATCATAATAATATTTTTTTTAATCAATGAGGAGACATTTATAATTTCTTTTGGATTATAAAATGATATAATTAATTTTTATTTAGTTTTTACAAAAAATTAATAATATTTGTATACTAACGACGATAAAAAAAAAACTTTCTTTAGAATTTTTTTGTATTAATAAATTATATAATTAATATTTGATTAGTTTTACGAAAAATATTAATTTTTTCATTAAATCTGAAACTGGCATGTGCTTTTTCATCTAAATTAACGGCTTAGAGACTTACGGTGCAACTAAAACGTTACATTATATATTTTTGCTATCGAAAAATAAATTAGATATCTATATAATATAATAAGTCAGAATGATTGCTTACTATTCATAGACTATTCATTTTGTTTTTAACCAATCTTAACTCGACACGTCACTTACTCTTTTAATATCTTCCCCGAAAATTAACGCTCTCTGACCAGAAGCCCTAGCTCTCTCTCTGCAATCGGTTCTATAGCCCCCAAAAAAACTCACTGACTATGAGATCAAAAGGCTCGAGAACATCTGCCGCTACAGTGAAATGATGGCTTCTCTCATCATCACTGTTCGTTACAGGCAAAAGTTCGGTTCGGAGATCCGGTTAGCATAGTCGGGGCTCGTTTTCTATCCGTGTTGTCTCTTTCTTTTTCTTTTCTTTTCTTCGAAAAAGGGTAACTGGAAAAATACTTTACTTATGACATGAAGAAAGAAGGGAAAAAGAAAAGCTTGCAGTTGTTGATTTTGTTTGATTGGTGATCAATCTTTTTATTTATTTTTATTTTAAATTTATTACCTTTTTTTTTCTTCCTGTGTATGTATCATCAACTTTGTTTCTTCTTGTGAATCATCTTCTCAACTATAAAAAGTGGAGCGACATTAGAATTTGGCAGAAAAATTGGTTTCTAATTTATTTATATAGTAATCGGTGTTACTTAACACTCTACTATGAATTAATTACCTTTCAAATGATGTTTTTCCTTTTTATGTTGAGCTCTTGAGCCATTATCTTGTAAGGCCAAGGCAGATCAAAGAGATTTTTTTTATTTGTTTAATTATGTATCATCTTTTTAAAGGGTCATCGTCGACGATACTTTCCCATTCAGTCGACATTGTGTTAGCTCTTTTGGGACTTCACGAGTGTAAGGGAAACCAGGTAACTTTATTCTGTAAGATAAATGCTTCGACTAGAAACGGCTCTGCCTTTGCCCCAGCTCTACCTCCCCTACTTTGCCTGTATTGCCCTTCACGACTCATCCTCAACCACAAACTTAGGTCTTCTTCTCTCTCAAGCACAAATCTATTTCTTTTCTTTGATTTCAGGTCCAACGTGTGATTTGATTTTGGAAGCATGCATGGCTTCTTTATTGTTTGATTGTAAGATATCTGATAAAATAAAATAAAATTTTAAAAAAATTAAAATATCTCATTCCGGGTTCATATGATGATCAATTGATGGTGAGGTCAGAGAACGATAGAATTCTATATCCCATTCCTCGGGACCCTTCATACTTTGCTTCCATTACCCTTCACGGTGGCACTCTCGTATGTTAAATCTCCGTGTTTATGCATATATGTATACATTAATAATTGTTCAGTCGATTGAACATGATAAGTTTGTTCTTAATGTTTCAGGTACCTTTTCTGTCCGGATGAAGCATCGGGTTGGGGATGTGAAGCCATTGAACTAAAGAAGCAACTTGATGCGACCAAATCGAAGGGGATCAATGCCAGGGCTTTGGTTGTTATAAGCCGTTGAAACCCAACTGACCATGTTAGCTAGGGATTCATTGTTGAAGCAATAATTTTTTTGGGTGCATGTAGTCTCTCACTAGATCATTCAAGTAATATTCTAGAGTCTTGTGTAGGTTCTTGCCGAAGAGAAACAATGTGATACCGTTGAGTTATGCAAAAAAAAGAAGGTCTTGTTTTGCTGGTTGATGAGGTATATCAACGTTTTTTTTTTAATTCTCATTTTTTAACTTGAAAGAGCTATTTTGATGGCCTCTGACCTATGATTTGGTGAACCTTGAAACACAGGTGTATCAAGAAAATTTTTCTGTTCCCAATACGAAGTTTCATTGTTTTAAGAAGGTTTCTCGGTCAATGGGATATGTGAATATAAAGATATCATTTTATTTACTTAAGTCAATTTTTCTTTTTCTTAAAAGTATGTCATTGACTATATATTTCCTTGAAATATTTGCAATTATTATGAGAGTCTCTCAAAAATTAAACTGTCTAAGTATTATGTATGGTTGAAATATTTGATATCTTAATATTCATTTATAATTTCATGCTTTGAAGAAAAACTTGGTCACCAACCCGGAATGGAAACTTCGTTTTCCGAGAGCCAAGGTGTTCCATCTCGAATATTGGAGTTCCGACCACCGTCCCCTTCTTGTGTCAACTCATGGGAAGCGGGCTAGGCCTAGTCTAGGAGGCCCAAGAAGGTTTTTCTTTGAGGAGGCTTGGTGCGAAGAGGAGGGCTGTGGGCAGCGAATACGGAACGCGTGGGATTCTTGTGTGCCGGCCTCCCGGTTCTCATGGAGTCTCTTAGGCGGTGTAAGGTCTCCCTTGCAAGCTGGGGAGTTGGCAAGAAATCGGAGTTGAGAGACAAAATTGAGATGCAAAAAGAGGTGGTTCGGAGGGTCGGGGACTCGAGACTCGGGTACGGACGGGGAAACTTAGGCCGGGATCAACGACAACTTGACGCTCTTGTTGAGAAGGACGAGCGGTATTGGCGTCAACGGAGTAGGATTGCTTGGATGAAGTGTGGCGACAAAAACACTACTCTCTTCCACCGTAGAGCTTCGGCGAGGAAGAAAAGAAACGGCATCCTAGGGCTTATTGACGAGTTCGGGGTTCGGAGGCAAGGAGGCAAGGATCTTGAAAAGGTGATTTCCTCATACTTCACGGGGATCTTCACCTCTACAAGACCCTCGTCGGAGTGTATTGGTAAGGTGGTGGAGGGTGTCGAACCAAGAGTTACCCCCGCCATGAATCGGGATTAGCTTAGACCATTCGAGAAGGAAGATGTGAAGCGGGAGGTGTTCTCCATGGGTGCGATCAAGGCGCCGGGCAGCGATGGTTTTCCGGCTCTCTTCTACCAAAAAAATTGGGAGATAGTGGATGATCGGGTTACGACGGCGTGCTTGGGTATTCTTAACGACGGAGGTCCGATCTCGGATATCAATGACACTATCATCACATTGATCCCTAAAGTCGAGAACGCCAACAAGGTTAGTGAGTTCCGGCCCATTAGCCTTTGTAATGTGATTTATAAGGTTGTTTCCCGGTGTCTTGTGGCGAGGCTTAAGAATGTCATGGAAGTGGTGATCTCGGAGAACCAAGGGGCCTTCGTGGGGGGTCGCCAAATCTTCGATAACATCATGGTTTGCTTTGAGGGGATCCACACGATGAAGAGGGGGAGATTTAAGAATGGGGGTTTTGCGGCTCTCAAGATCGACATGGCCAAAGCTTCTGACCGCGTGGAGTGGCCCTTCATTGAAGCTATGATGCTAAAGCTCGGATTCGACGGGGCTTGGGTGGAGATTGTGATGAGATGTGTCACCACGGTGAGTTACTCTTTCAACATTAATGGGTCGATTTGTGCTAAGGTAGTGCCGGAAAGAGGCCTTCGCCAAGGTGATCCGCTTTCCCCGTTCCTCTTCCTTATTTGCGCGGAAGGTCTCTCATGCCTCATCAAGAGTGGGGAAAGGCGGGGAACGATTACGGGGGTCCGTTTCGGGCATGGCGATCTCCGGGTCTCGCATCTTCTCTTCACCGATGATAGTCTCATCTTCTTTCGGGCTTGTATTGAGGAAAGTGAGACGATTTTGACGAGTCTTGCGACCTACTCCGCGGCCTCAGGGCAACTTGTCAATTTTTCCAAATCCGACATTAGCTTTGGTCGGGATGTTCCGGAAGAGGTTAGTGAAGATATTGCTTCGCGTCTTGGAGTGGCTATCAAAGAGTGCCATCAACACTATCTCGGTCTTCCTACTCTTACCGGCAAAAGGAAGATCGAGGTATTCGCCTTTATCCGGGAGAAAGTTTGGGCGAAAATTAAGTCTTGGAGGGGTATATGGTTCTCTCAATCCGGGAGAGAAGTGCTCATCAAGTCGATCCTCCAAGCCATTCCTAACTACGCGGCGAGTTGTTTTCGTCTACCTAAGACTCTCATTTCCGGCATTCACAAAGCGGTTGCAAAATTTTGGTGGGGTAGTAGTGGTGACGAAAGGAAAATTCATTGGAGTAAGTGGGAAGCTCTCACAAAGCACAAGAGTGAGGGGGGTCTCGGATTTCGGGATTTGGAAAAATTTAACCAAGCCCTTGTTGCTAAAAGTGTGTGGCGTCTCATTCGTAGGCCGGGCAGCCTCCTTGAAAGCGTGTTACGGGAAAGCTACTATCCGGGGGGGATCTCCTCGGAGCTTCTTGTTCGTCGACCGGGTCGAGTCTTTGGCGCGGGCTGGTTTGGGGGAAAGAGATCATTACCGCGGGGATGAGATAGAGAGTGGGAGATGGGGAGTCGGTCTTTTTCATCAAGGATAAGTGGATCCCCCGGCCGAATAGCTTCTCTCTCATTGATCCGCCATTTATTCCGGAGAATATGCGCGTCGCGGAGCTAAAAAATTATGACGGGGGGTGGAATGAAGCCTTGGTCCGAGACATGTTCGGGAGAGACGGTGCGGAAGCTATCCTTGCTATTCCGACTAGTAAGGTGGGGGTGGCCGACGCACTTCGGTGGCATTTCTCCAAAGATGGTGAGTATACGGTCAAAAGTGGGTATTGGCGTGCTAGCTTGAACTCTCCGATGGCGAGTTCGTCTAACCCTTTGGCGTCCTCCAAATGGTGGAATACCCTTTGGAAGCTCTCGATTCCTCCGAAGGTCAAGCTTTTTGCGTGGCGGGTGTGTAAAGGGTGGATCCCGGTGAATGTGTGGCTTCACCGACGCAAGATCTCCGAGGAGTATCGCTGCCCGCTTTGTCATGGTGGCCCGGAAACGGTTCATCACGCTATTTGGGGATGTCGGTGGGTTCGTAAGGTGTGGAATCTCACTAGCTTCGGGGAGGTTATTAAAGAAGCCCACGGGGATGATGCCATTGCCATGTTCTCCAACGTCATGGAGTCGGTTGAGGTTAGTAATCTTGAATTCTTTATCGTGCTGGTGTGGGAGGTTTGGAATCATAGAAATAACACGCTCTCCGGGAAAACCAAGTGGTCACCCGAGGCACTTGTGGAATGGTCCGGAGACTTCCTTGAAGCCTAGAGCGGCAATTAGGATCTCTTCTCCTATGGGCAGCTAAAAGTCCTACGATTCTTGGCCACCTCCGAGACCCGGTGTCATGGCGGTGAGTGTTGACGCAGCCATCGATAACAAACGCAGCCAATATGGGACCGGGTGTGTTCTTCGAGACCATAAAGGGGTGGTGGTGGCGTCGGCGATCTCGGCCAAGGCCCCTGTTTTAGCGCCCCCTCTTGCGGAGGCTTCCGCTATTCTCCGGGGTCTCGCTCTTGCTAGTGATTACAATTGCCAACGGGTGGTGGTTCATTCCGATTGCCTTCAAGTTGTGCATGCTTTAAAGAATGGGGTCTTTCCTACGACGGAGCTTGGTACCATCTTGGAGGATATTAAGGCAAGTTCCCTAGCTTTTCTTGAGTTTAGTATTATCTTCATCCCCCGCACTTGTAATTTTGTAGCCCATAATTTGGCTCGGTTTGCTCTTCATGTCAACTCGGAGGTGCGTTGGTCGGGGCTTGTCCCGCCTTGCGCCGTCCGGGAAGTTCTTAATGATATTCAATCGATGTAACCACGGTTTTCCCCCGCCATACGTGAGGGTTTTTAATAGATTTTGCCGTGGTGCCGACCACGTTCCTTCAAAAAAAAAAAAAAAAAAACAAACTTGGTAAATTAAATCATACATATTTTAATTATTTATTGATTACAACTATAAAGTTTCAAATTATTATAAATATGATTTTGAAAATATATTAAGTATTTTTGCGGCAAGTATATGATTTATTGTAGACAGTTCATATTGACGGATTGTGCCTCTTGGAAGCAATTTCTCTGTTTGCATAACAGTCTCTCTAACTGTCATGTATTCCACAAAATGCCTTGTATAATATTATCCTTTGCTAGGACTCTGAGGAGTGCTTTTGTATTCTCATAAGGACCGTAGAAAGTGAGGATCTGTACGGGAACAAAATCTCAGCATATCAGGAAGGATCGCCGACAGGACGAGCAAGGAGATCAAGGTCGTCCTTCTAGCAGGTATGAATTGGTCAAAACTGACTAAGATTATTCATTCGTTTATTTATTTATATTTTGGTTGGGTGTTTTGCTTACATGTGCTCGGCTATTTTGAATGAAATGTTTTAAGAGGTGGATTTCGAAGAGCGAGTATGACGAGATCGTCCACAAGAAGTGCTTCGTACACGAATTTCCGAGCTGCTTCTGTTGATGGCGGTGAGTTTATCATATTATCAATTGATAAATTAAACAAATTTAGCTAACAAATAATGTTAAACACCAAGCGATTTTTTAATACGATATTTTATCTCATTGATTAATCACGTTCTTGTGTTTGATGGCCTTTTGACTGTTTTTCTTTTATCAAAATGTGTTAATCAGTTAGTATATTGGAGTTTTGATTTCATGATGGTATAGTTTTGATTTCAGTTAGTCTTTTATCAAAAGCTGGGAGAGATTGAGATTGTGTTTTGTTTGGCTTTGGCAGAGAAAAGAGCATAATAATAACCGCACTGTTATTATTGTGCGAAAGGAAAAACAAGTTCAATACAAGATTTTTTTTCGAAATTTCTCTTTAACTCATTCAATCATTGTTTGTGTTTGTTTCCGAATAATATTGCATAATATATCAATTTATAAACTTGTAAAATACATGGCATGTCTTTGAGCGAAAGACATGTCGTTAAACATCCGTTCGCTGCCTTGCCAACTATGCAAGGCTTGAGGGAGGCTCATATGGAAGTCATTCTCTTCCTCTTCTTGGCGACTGGGCTTCCACTGCTCGACGAGCGGGCCCAATATGTTGACTGCGTGGCCCAAATCGGGCCTCTGGTATGGCTCGCAGGCCGTGCAATGGCCCGCCAGCTCAGCCACCTTATATATGCTCTCCAGCGTCTCCTCGTCAAGCTCGAGAATCTGATCGATCGCCTTAGGGATGTTTTCCTTGTTCACAAGGACTCTTTTGAACCACCTGACGAGATGAGACCTCTCGTCTGGGACGGTGTCGTCGAGAGCTTTCCTTCCCGTGATTATCTCCATTAACACGACTCCGAACGCATACACGTCCACTTTTGTTGTTACTCTTCCCGTAGCTGTCAAACAAATATAACCACAATTAGTACTTCTTTTTATCGGGAAAGCGATAAATTGCTGATACGAATCGTCAAAACGTTTAATTAATGTTTCAAAAAAACATTTCTGACAACGAACTTTGACTATTTTGCAAAAACGTAACCGCATCAGTACTTTTTTTTTTGTTTGTTATGCATGTCTCATCAACAATTTTGGCAACGTAACTTTGGCTGTTATGCTGAAGGCTCGAAACTTTGTCTATTTGACTAATCAATTAATTTTGAATGAGTATAATGTATGATTTATATTGAGTGATTACCGGCATATTCTGGGGCAAGATATCCAAAAGTCCCGGCCAGCCTAGTCTCCAGTGAGTACTTGCCGTCGGGGGCGTTTTTAACCAAACCGAAATCAGCGACCTTGGCTCTCATGTCTTCGTTGAGAAGTATGTTCGAGGGCTTCAAATCTCTGTGGATGAAGCTGGTCTGAGCTAAGGTGTGCAGATATTCGACTCCGCGCGCCACGTCCAACGCTATGGTGATCCTCTGCTTCCATGTGAGAGGAGAGAGCTTGTTCTCGTCCCAGTCGAAGAGATGCTGAGTCAGCGTCCCCTGAGGCATGTACTCGTACACCAAAAGCCTCTCGTTGCCGCTGATACAGTACCCCAAGAGAGCGACCAAGTGCCTGTGTCTCACTTTCGTGAGGACCGCGATCTCGGCCTGGAATTCGCTCATCCGTTTCGTGTCCTCGTTGGAACATTCCATCCTCTTCACGGCGATCTTCGTCCCGTCGGGCAATTCTCCTCTGTAGACGACCCCGAATCCCCCTCTGCCCAAGATGTTCTCTTCGCCGAAATTGTTGGTCACTTGCCTCAGCACCTCGAAAACGTTGAAATCGCCTGGATTGCTCTGGCTCTGCAACTCAATGAACTGCCTGTGCATGGTCACTTGCCTCAGCAGCTCGGGATTCTCGATCCCCCTGAACTGCCTGTGCAAGTTCTTGATGTAGCACTTGAACAACACAAACATGACGACAACAAACACGATGACAATACCGGCAACCATACCCGCAGAGACTTTATTGCTCGTTGAATTCAACCCACCGGAGCTCGTATCGTTCGTCCCGGGGCTAGACGCGGACGCACTCCCGGGGCTGATCGGTATCCCGAGCAGACTGTTCCCTGCCGTGGTCACGCTCACATTCGCCGGAAACTTTGGAACCATACCAGTGAGATTGTTGTTCGAGACGTCGAGGGTTTTGAGCTGAGGCATCTTCGTGAGGGCGTCCGGGATCTGTCCCGTGAGGTTGTTATCACTGAGGAACACGCTCCGCAGCGATGTGAGATTCGCCAGAGCCGGAGAGATCGTCCCGAAGAAACGCTGCTTCATGAAGTTGAGGGTTACGACGTTCCCGTCTCTCTCGCAGGACACGAAGGTCCAGCTCTCGCAGGGTTCGTTGCCCTTCCACAAGTCGGCTAATAGGACCGGGTACCCGAAACCCCCGGCCACAGAGATCAGAGCCGAGACCTGAGGATCGCAGTCTCCGGCGACGCCCCGGCAGAAGCTGTTGTTCCCGCTGAGTTCAGCCACTACTCCGGCCGGGAACACCGGCCTCGGGCCCTGAAGCTTATTGTTGGCGAGCGCGACGGTCTTGAGGCTCGGGAGCTTCGCAAGAGACTGAGGAACCACGCCGGTGAAGAGGTTGTCTCTCAACTGGAGATCCGAGAGCAATTCCAGGGCCGTGAGGTCGGGTATCGGACCCGTGAACTGGTTCTTGTGAAGCCAAATTGAGGTTAATTGGGGCATTTTGGCCAAAACGCTGACCTCACCGGAAAGTCCCAAAATCTGATTGTCCAGCCACAGATTCCGAATCGAAGATCCGGCGAAACTCGGGGGGAGAGAGCCTGTTAGATTATTATACGAAAGCCTCAAATCTTGCAGATTGGAAAACGAACCGAAGATATCGGGGATCGGACCGACGATGTTGTAGGACCCGAGGTAGAGCGTGGCCAAGCTCGGCGAGTCGGTGAGGTCGGAGGGGAATCCCCAGGGAGAGAGGTCGCTATTGTTGCTCATGCTGAGCTTCTGGAGGTTGGTGAGTCTGCGGAAGGAATTGGGAGCGACGGAGGTGAAATTGTTGCCGTCGAGGTAGATCTCCTGGAGCTGAGCGTGGTCGGCCATGGAAGGAAGAGCGCCGGAGAATCTGTATTCCTGGAGGGAGAGAGTCGTGAGCGCCGACAAAGCATTGAGGTCCGACGGTAGGGTTCCGGAAAGAGACTGTCTGGCGAGATTGACGGCGGTGACTCGGCCGAATGAGTCGCATTTCACGCCCTTCCACGAGCATGGCTCGCCGAAGGACCATCCCACCGGCGAGGGCTTCATCGACGCCTTCAGCCGGGTCATCACGTCGGCGTCATCGGCGGCAGCGACGGAGAGAAGGAAGATCGGGACGGCGAGGAGAGAGAGTAGGGTTTTGAGCTGTGGTTTCTTCATGCTGGTTTTAGAGAGAGAGAGTCATTCCCTCTCCCTCTCTCCTCTCATAGAACCACGCCAGAGAGAGAGGATAAAAATATGGCGGAAAGTCAACTGGTTTACTACGTAGTCTACATTCTTGGAGTTGGGTTTTCATGGATTTTGGGTGTTTTTTTTTTTTGGTTCTGTAACGTATAGACTACGTAGTAAACCAGTTGACTTTCTTTTTCTTCTCAGTCAACGGCACTGTTCTATGCGTATATCAAACGCCATATTTTTATCCCATGTCATTTTATAAACGTCCTCATCACTCCAAACGTATATGTCACTTCACATATAAACGACATGTCGTTCACAGATCTGCAGAGATAAAAGGGCAATAATTGCATTTTATTTTTATTTTATATAATGACAAGTTTTTACTTCTCCTAATACTACGTACCTCATATGTACATAAAATTCACTAAATTTGGATACTCATTTAATAACATGAAATTTAGAATAAGACAGAGAAGGCTATCTCTTAAAAAAATAAATAAATAAATAAATAAAAATAGGGCAGTGTAGCGAAATAACCAAAATGAAACTATGAAATTTGTTTTTAGCCTATATTTCACAATTTTTAGGAAAATAGCCAACAGACTTGTGTGACAATAATTAAGGTCTGATTTACCCTTATTTATTAATAAATTCATCACTTCTCTCTCCTACTTTTTTCCTACATTATTTTTACATAAAAACTTCAAAAAAACCATATCTATCTCATATGAACTCGAAATTGAGTGATTCCAAATCCTACGGATTCGTGACGCCGAGATCTTCAAAAATAGATCCATTGTGTTTGATGAAAAATCACGTTTAATACCATAGATGTAGAAAAATCACGTTATTACCTTAAATATGGAAATAACTGTAAATTTTTGAAATTATCAAAAAAATAAATGGAAACGTAACTATGATGCATTAAACATAATTTTTCATCAAACACAATGGGTCTATTTTTTAATATCTCGACGCCACGTATTTGTAGGATCTGAAATCACTCAATTTCGAGTTCGTATGAGAAAAATATGAATTTTTTAAGTTTTGATACAAAAAAAATTATTTGAAAAAAATAGGAGAGAGAAAGTGACGAAATTGTTAATAAATAAGGGCAAATCAGACCTTAATTATTGCCACATAAGTCATTTGGCTATATCCCTAAAAATTGTCAAACATAGGCTAGATCCAAAATTACATGTTTAAAGTGGCCTAGTTACTTACAAATCTCATAAAAATAGGGTAAGTTTTTCTAAAACCTACAAATATGTTAAGTTTGGTTCATAAAAGATAAAAATGGTATGTTTTTTTGTCACCCTTCTTTTATTTGATGAAGACTTACTACCTACTACCATCGTACCCCAAGATATTATCTAAACTTATGTTTTACTCTAATCTAAATCCTTAATTTTGTCATCGATTCTAACTTCTTCTTTTTCGTTGCTATTTTTTGTGCTCGCCATTGTCATTGAGATGCACACTACAACAGTTACGGGCTTTAGCAATAGAACGACATATATAGTTGCCATAAGTCGTGGCTAATTTAATTTTTTATCTCTCTAAAGAGCGAGATTATTTGGTGCCGTTTAGATTCACATTTTAAAATAATATAACTGAACTTGTAGCGGCTACATCGTTTAATAAAAGCCAGCTGCAACAAGTCGCTTCATATTTGTTAATTCATTTCTGGAACCGCCATCGTCCATTGAGATCGGATTAGTTCCTTGACGCGACTGAAAAATGTGTTTTCATTTTCTTAAGCAAAAGCATCCAACACTTTCGCTAGAAATAAGTGTTCTCCTTTGATTTTCCGGAAAATATATCCTATATGTGGATTAGACTAGCAAATCATATATGTATATACTGATATTGGAAATTCATTCGTTTGGTTATGACCGTCAATTTCTATAAAGATACTTGCAAAAAGATGCATTAGTAATTATCTCCACCCTTAATTACATTAAATGATAGTACCGTATATGAAAACGAACAGCAGCAAAGTTATAGGGTTCCAATTAGATGGAACTAAATATTATCACCTCAAATTGAGCAATGAGCACAAAATAAACTTGAATATCAGAATGAACGCCAACACTAGTGAAAAAAAAAATCAGAACTTTCACTTGTTTTCTCTTACACTACTTAGATGTTGTTTGAGATATAAGATTATTTACGTTCACACATGCAACGGCTTGGCTATACAAAGCTCACTTAACGATATGCACAAAGCCCCCTTAATTATATATATCATACCCAAAACTATGCAAAGACAGTACTATTATAGTATACTAGCTCGCGTATCTGAGCTTGATTATAAATATCGAAATAATAATAATAATAAACACTAAGCCATGTTAAAGATATTATGCATGTGGCATTTTATTTAACTATATATAACTATACACACCCACAGGAGACATAAAAAAAAACCCTATTATACAAATTATAAAGTTAAAAAGCCGATTGAGCCATATTAGATTCGTCTACATGCAAAAATTAAAACAATTGTCCTAACGAAGAACACTAGGCTCCGACTTCATATTCTTATGAGCAAATTTTTTTTATGAAATTTCGTCTAAGTTTTATTGCTCTTTACTTATGAGCAAAGACTTGATATTTTTTGAAATTTTTTTTATGTTGTGCTCATACTATCCGAGCACCAACGTGAAATTTCTTTCGTGTATGCTCATACCATTTGAGCTAACATTTATTTTTTTATGAAATTAGATCTAAGTAGTTTTTGCTCTTGACTTATGAGCAAAGACTTGATATTTTGTTAAATTTCTTTTATTTTGTGATCATACCATCCTGAGCAATAATTTGAAATTTTTTTCGTGTATGCTCATACCCTTAGAGCTAACACTTACTTTTTTTATGAAATTTCATCCAAGTCTTTTTGTTGTTGACTCATGAGCAACGACTTGATATTTCTTGAAAGTTCTCTTATGTTGTGCTCATACCATCCGAGCATTAACTTTAAATTTATTTTGTGCATGCTCATACCATATGAGCTAACACATATTTTTTATGAAATTTCAATTAAGTCTCTTTGCTCTTGACTTATGAGCAAAGACTTTATGTTTTTTTTTTAATTTCTTTTACGTTGCACTCATAACATCCGAGCACTAACTTAAATTTTTTTCGTTTATATCCATACCCTTTGACCTAACACTTATTTTTTATGAAATATACTCTTAAGTCTTTTTCCTATTGACTTATGAGCAAAGACTTGATATTTTTTTAAATTTCTTTTACGTTGTGCTCATATCATCTAAGCACTACATTGAAATTTCTTTCGTATATGCTCATACCTTTTGAGCTAACACTTATTTTTATGAAATTTCATTTAGGTCTTTGCTCTTAACTTATGAGAAATTACTTGATATTTTTTGAAATTTATTTTATGTTGTGCTCATATAATCCGAGCACTAACATGAAATTTTTTTCGTGTATGCTCATACCCTTTGAGCTAACACTTATTTTTTTATGAAATTTCATCTAAGTCTTTTTGCTCTTTAATTAAGAGAAAAGACGATATTTTTTTAAATTTCTTTTATGTTGTGCTCATACCATCCTAGCACTATCTTGAAAAATTTTTCGTGTATGCTCATACCCTTAGAGCTAACGCTTATTTTTTTTTATGAAATTTCATCTAAGTTTTTTTGCTCTTGACTTATTAGTAAAGACTTAATATTTCTTGAAATTTATTTTATATTGTGCTCATACTACGTGAGCACTAACTTGAATCTTATTTCGTTTAAGCTCACAGCCTTTGAGCTAACACTTTTATTTAAGAAATTTCAACAAAGTCTTTTTGCTCTTATCTTATGAGCAAAGACTTGATATTCCTTGCAAGTTATTTTATGTATTGTGCTTATACCATCCGACCACTAACTTGAAATTTATTTCGTGTATTCTCATACCCTTTGAGCTAACACTTGTTTTTTTTTTATGAAATTTCATCTAAGTCTTTTTTGCTCTTGACTTATGAGCAAAGACTAGATGTTATTTGAAATTTTCTTTTATGTTCTGCTCAAACCATCCGAACACTAACTTGAAATTTTTTTCCTGTATGCTCATACATTTTGATCTAACACTTATTTTTTATGAAATTTCATCTAAGTTTTTTGCTTGACTTATGTGCAATGACTTGATATTTCTTGAAATTTCTTTTATGTTGTGCTCATATCATCCGAGTGCAAACTTTAAATTTCATTCGATTATGCTCATACCCTTTGAGCTAACACTTATTTTTTATGTAACTTAATCCACGTCTTTTTTCTCTTGACTTATGAACAAAGACTTGATATTTTTTTAAACTTCTTTAATGATGTGCTCATACCATCCAAGCACTAACGTGAAATTTCTTTCGTATATGCACATACCCTTTGAGCTAACACTTGTTTTTTTACGAAATTTCATCTAAGTCTCTTTGCTCTTGACTTATGAGCAAAGACTTGATATTTCTAGAAATTTCTTTTATGTTGTGCTCATACCATCTGAGCACTAACGTGAAATTTATTTCGTGTATGCACATACCCTTTGAGCTAACACTGTTTATTTACAAAATTTCATCTGAGTCTCTTTGCACTTCACTTATGAGCAAAGACTTTATATTTTTTGAAATTTCTTTTATGTTGCGCTCATGCCATCCGAGCACAAACTTAAATTTTTTTCGTTTATGCTCATACCCTTTGAGCTAACACTTATTTTTTATGAAATGTAATCTAAGTCTTTTTGCTATTGACTTATGAGAAAGGACTTGATACTTTTTAAATTTCTTTTATGTTGTGCTCATACCATCTAAGCACTAACTTGAACATTCTTTCGTATATGCTCATACATTTTGAGCTAACACTTATTTTTATGAAATTTCATATAGGTCTTGTTGCTCTTAACTTTTGAACAATGACTTGATATTTTTTTGAAATTTCTTTTATGTTGAGCTCATATAATCCGAGCAATAACTTGAAATTTTTTTTCATGTATGCTTATACCCTTTGAGCTAACACTTATTTTTTATGAAATTTCATCTAAATCTTTTTTCTCTTTACTTATCAGAAAAGGCGATATTTTTTTATTTTTTTTTAATTTCTTTTATGTTGTGCTCATACCATCCGAGCACTAACTTGAAATTTCCTTCGTGTATGCTCATACCCTAAGAGCTAACACTTATTTTTTTATGAAATTTCATCTAAGTCTTTTTGCTCTTGACTTATTAGCATAGACTTATTATTTCTTGAAATTTATTTTATGTTGTGCTCGGGTGGTATGAGCACTCATACCACCCGAGCACTAACTTGAAATTTTTTTCGTTTATGTGTTGGTGAAAAACAGGTTGGTATCATACATGAACAATCGCTCTGATACCACTTGTTGGTGATTATGCACCCAAAATTAATAACAGTGCGTAATAGATAATTAATTATGCTATCTTAAGCTAATCAATTTAAAGGTTATTAAAACAAGATCTAGTTTTTTTTAATTAATTTAATCATGAGAGCATTATTGTCGAGCAACCAATTTAAAGAGACGAGTTATCGAAAACTTACGAGTTTCTCCTTAAGCTTTCTGAATTGGGATCTCCTCGAGCTCCTCGTCTTCTTCTCGTCTCGTCTCAGCCTCCTAGCGGTATTCTACGATCAGACCTCTGGGATGTCTCTGAAAAACTCGGGATCTCCTTCTTTACGCCTCGATGACACCTTAGTCTTCCGAAACGTAATCTCCGGACGTATAAGAAGAAAGTGTGGGCACACTCTGGATCTCACTACGACTCTGATTTATGATTTCACATCGTACCATTTTTTATGGGAATGGAATCAACGAATTTCGAGGGAGAGAGAGAGAGAGAGAATTTCGTCCAACACATGGAGAGTTGGTCGGAGTTTTAGCTATCAGCTTTTTTTCATTTTTGTTTTCTCTTAGACCCCTATTTATAGTGGTAGAAATGAAATATTCTAGGAATCTCCTAGATATATTTTATGCTCCTTTATTCTTTCATATTTTGTAGTTAAGCATGAATCGTTGGATCTTGACTACAAATCCTATTTTTTCTCTCATCCATCAGATCATAATCTAGGATATTATATTTCCTTATTTTTCTCATATATTAAAGGAATCTAGATATTTGAGAATAATGAGGACAGTATCTTATTTCCTTATTTAATGGAGAGAGTATCTCTACTATTATTATTCTCCTAGATATTAGGAAATTAATTATGGGAGAGAATAAAGGACAATATCTTATTTCCTTATTTAATGGAGAGAGAATATCTTAACCATTATTATTATCACTCTTATTTAATTAGTTACCACGAATCTAGCAACTAATTAAAGAGAGAATATTGGGTAATTAGTACTCATACTAGGCGCCCACTTAGACTGGTACTGGACCTAGGAATTTCGAATTTTACAGTGTCCATAAGGCCCAACTTAAAATTCAATTTATTATTTACTTGATCCAACAATAAATAATTAACTCCACAATAAATATTTAATTCGGCAACTAAACAAATTTCTGAATGAATGTTGCTAAACAATTTACAGATGTGAGATTGTAATAATAATATTCATTATTACCAGGGAGTTCTTATTCGTTTTTATCGAAGCCGAATCGGGGATTATGGACCTAGTAATTGAAGCTTAACAAATCCGATGAAAAAGACGAAAAAGTCATTTCTCTTTTTTCATCGATTCGTCTAATTTTGGTCAAATACTCAACCATGTAAACCAAGACTGAACTCTTCTTTATACTAGAATTATATTTACTCATCGTGGCGAGTGTCCATTGTTCTAGTCAGTTTGTGATCAAGATCCTCCAGGTTCAACTCGTATCGAGAAATGTTAATTATTCTGTTATACCTTTCTTGATACATATATACCCTAAGCACCGTTGCTTCCCCAACGAAAGATTCTTCTGAACGTTACTTACTTCGAAAGTGCTAGCAATCTATCGATTCTGGAATCAACCCTTAGGTGAGTGAACATTAACCTTCTTTCAGGAAGGCTAGATTCTGTATCTGTCAACCACTTTCTTCTCAGATCATATTCCAAATTCTCAAGACATAAGTTTAATCGGCGTCTCAGTAGCCTTTAACGAAATGAGTCAAAGAACCCGGCGATATGAACTAAAAGTCCTTGATCACTTCAGGATTTAGATCAAGTCTCACTGTAACCATCATAAGCGACCCCGGCTAGTGCGTCGTAGCAGTACTTAAACGACACATCTACAACCAAAGTCTGTCCGGGTCGTACACTTACCAAATGTGCAGAACTCTCACACAAAGTTATCATCCTTCACTCGTGTTCTACATATATGACTTTAGATACAGCTTTCCAAGCATGTATCAGTCATCGACCATGTTTTAGTTCACCGCCCGAACTCAGGTGTCCATCACGTGATTCAGTTTAATACGGAGGCTATGGAAGATAGTTGTTATTGATTCTGATTTCAGAACTCAACCCACTAATTATATGATGCTAATAAAATAAACTTCTTATCTAATTCAGTAATCATTCATGTTTATTATCTTCAAGTGAGCAATATTCCTAACATTATGCTCATACCCTTTGAGCTAACACGTTTTTTTATGAAATTTTATCTAAGTCTTATTCCTCTTGACTTCTGTTCAATGACTTGATATTTCTTGAAATTTCTTTTGTATT
This sequence comes from Urtica dioica subsp. dioica, assembly GCF_054948205.1. NCBI lineage: Eukaryota > Viridiplantae > Streptophyta > Magnoliopsida > Rosales > Urticaceae > Urtica > Urtica dioica. The sequence continues at coordinate 5,390,267 of NC_142761.1, forward strand.
GTGCTCATACCATACGAGCACTAACTTGAAATATATTTCGTGTATTCTCATACCCTTTGAGCTAACACTTATTTTTTATGAAATTTCATTTAAGTCTTTTTGCCCTTGACTTATGAGCAAAGACCGGATGTTATTTGAAATTTTCTTTTATGTTGTACTCATACCATCCGAGCACTAACTTGAAATTTCTTTCCTGTATGCTCATACGCTTTGATCTAACAGTTATTTTTTATGAAATTTCATTTAAGTCTTTTTTTTCTCTTGACTTATGTGCAATGACTAGATATTTCTTGAAATTTCTTTTATGGTGTGCTCATACCTTCCGAGCACAACTTGATATTTCTTTCGTTTATGCTCATACCCTTAGAGCTAAGCTTACACTTATTTTTTTTTATAAAATTTCATTTAAGTCTCTTTGCTCTTGACTTATGAGCAAAGACATGATATTTTTTTAAGTTCATTTACGTTGTGCTTATACAATCTGAGAACTAACTTGAAATTTATTTCGTGGAGCTTACACTTATTTTTTTATGAAATTTCATCTAAGTCTTTTTACTATTGACTTACGAGCAAAGACTTGATATTTCTTCAAATTTCGTTTATGTTTTGCTCATACCATCTAAGCACTGACCTGAAATTTCTTTTATGTTGTGCTTATACAATCCGAGCACTAACTTGAAATTTATTTCGTGTATGCTCATACCCGAACACAAACACCATGATATACAGAAGCACCGATCGATACCCAAACACAAAGACCATCCCCGGAGTTCTCATTCTTCAAATCGACGCGTCTATTTACTTTGCCAACTCAAACTACTTGAGGGAAAGGTAATATAGACAAACTGAGTTCTTTTATCTAGATGTTTGATAAACTCTTACTATACTAAGCTTTAGTTCTATATGTTTCGATTTTCGCAGGATCTCGAGGTGGGTCTCCGAGGAGGAAGACTTGCTGAAATCCTCTAGAGAAGCAACTTTGAAATATGTCATACTTGACCTAAGCTGTGAGTACAAGACAATTATTTCATGATATGTTGTTTGAGATTGTTTTTAATCTGATTCTGAACTCAGCTGTCGGAAGCATCGATACAAGTGGGATTAGCATGCTAGAAGAGGCCGAGAAAAGTACCGATCGAAATGGTCTCCAAGTATAAATAATAAAATTTTAAAGAAAATCGCCTAATAGCTGAAACCTTCATTTCTCGAGTTTCATAATCTTACCTCTGCGATTTCAGCTAGTAGTAGCAAACCCGAGAAGCGAGGTAATAAAGAAGCTTGACAAGTCCCAAGTTGATGGAGGCGATCGGTAACGAGTGGATCTACCTCACCGTGGGAGAAGCTGTTGCAGCGTGTAACTTCATGACACAAAACTACAAGCCAAATGTAACACCATTGGACACAAATAGGCAAGATGAGAATGTGTAATACAAATATCAACGGTTAATTTTTATGTTTTATCTGTCAGCAATTCGACTCAACAATAGTTAAGAAGAACGAATAGATTCTTCTTGTAATTTTAGAATAATTTAAGAATGGTGGCATATGTAAAACGTAGTTTCTCGTGAGAGCTCAAGCAAATTATGTAACTACAATAAAGAATAAATATTTCATATTCCGACAAACCAATGTGGAGAGACCAAGATTGTGACAAAATATGTCATATATATGAAGATCTGCAAGCAGACGTAAGCATTTGGTAGTCTCAAAGATTAGAAATGACCACTCAATTTAGCATTTGGTAGTCTCAAAGATTAGAAATGACCACTCAATTTAGGAGGGAAAACACTTTTTCACAATCACCGAGACACCAAAATCAAACATACCAAAGAGTACTATCCCAAAAATTCGGAAAACCCCAAAAATTTCTTACAAACAAGCTTCAAACTCCAGAGTACACGCTGGGAAAACAATGAAAAACCCTTCCCAAATGTTACCAGCTTGGAAGAACTTGCATACCGACTCGAGGGAAAAATACAAGCACTTCAAGCTGTCAATTCTCTTTTAACATTATCCCATTCCCAAAGCATCTCATGCTGGCTATCTAAGATAGTTCTCTTTGAACAGGCGTGGTAGTACTTCATGAGCACCGATGTCTAATCCTTCGGGATCCCTAGAAAAGAAAAGAAAAATGCATTCAAGTATGAACGAATTAAGATAGTATAGTAGTTACTTCTGATTACTTTAGGAAACATAAAATCTGGATGAAAATGAATTTTAGGAATTTTAGCGTAAAAGCATGTCTATGTTCATTATATTATAGAGCAAGGGAAGTTTCAAATAGATATTCAGAAGGATTAAGTACCTGCACAGTGTTCGGCCATGTTCGCTGGAAGTAGAGATAAACCACAGCTTCCGAAGAAAAGGTGACTCAAACTGAACAAAGAAACCATCGCTCTGCCCATGTTTCCACTTCCTTACTCCTTGACCTTTCCAAACCTACAAATAAAGGAAACCACTCATTCGACCTCTATGTGAGTGTGGAAAATGGCACAAACATAATCTAAATGGATCACGTTACAGCGCTACAGTTTGCATTTAAGTCAAGATCTTGAAAATTACCTGCGGATAAGCCATGATACTTTTTGGGGTCACCAAGCAAGCCGCTCTGGAGAAAGAATCATTGGCATATTGCCTCAGAAACGAGAAACAATTCCCATGCGTATGCGGTGATTCAAAGGCCTGTGTAAAAAAAAAAGCACAAAACAAAATTTTAACATTTCATCTTCACCACAAGGATCGTAAAATGAAAATGATGCATCCGCTAATATATTCTCATTACCTGCAACACAATTAACAGGAAAAAAAATGGGGAGCAGCAAATTGGGAATTACCTTATCAATATTCACAGCCGGAGCATATTTATCAGTATCTGTCTTTATCTTATCAAGAAGAAAGTATACTCTAGGGTCGACCTTTGAAGTTTCATGCCATGTCTTTATAGCTGTTTCCATTGTCTCCACAAGAAATGGAAATATCTCCTCCCAACCCTCTTGAGATCCACACTTCTCAGACTGCAAATAGTTATTCTGATAAGTTCCTTCTCATCATATTGGGACTAAAGGCACAATGGTTTATATCATCAGAAGTACAATATTTTTTATTACGTTTGAAAATTTGTACATTTGACGTGTAGGAAGGCAACCGAGTACCCTACAAAAACAGCAGCAACTAAATGTGTACTAAGATAAAATAATAATAAAAACATTTTAACGAAATGAAATAGCAAGAAAGTTCATTCAAGGGTACACAGCAATAAAAATAAAAACGGACAGAAAAAGAGAATCATTAGCATTTGCTCGAAGAAGATTACCAATTCAGTTTTCACATCTTCCAAATGCTTTGCCATGTCAACATTGGTTCTCTTTGTCTCAACTTCTTGAACTCGCTTTTTATCTTTCGCCAGCTGGGAAATTTTCTTGATTTTCCTCGATACCTCTGTACTCTGAGGATTTAATCGCAGAGCTGTTTCGAAGGCAGGTAGAGCCTATAACACAAAAGCACCATGGCTATCAGCAATGTGTAATCACAGCTATAAGCTCACTCTCCAAGTACATGTGAGACAATAATCGAGAAAACAAAACAACCACTAGGCATATCATACATCGTTGTAATTTTCCATGGCCTCTAGCGCGCATCCTTTTCTGAAATAACCCTGCAAGTAAATCAGACTATGGCACATCAAGAAAAACAAAAAATCATTTATCAAAATCGATATCGTAAAAAGGTATCGATGAAGAACAGCTTAGACGAGAATTACCTTGTCCCACTCCGGGCTCAACTCGATAGTCTTCTCGGCATCAGCAAGTGCTTTGCTGAGCTTAACCAACTGCAGAAAAGCCGCAGCACGATTGCTGCATATTATTACCGATCACAGAAATGATTATCTGAGAGATTTAAAGTGAAAATTCCAGAGTTAGCCCATTCTTATTCCACTGATACCGCCATTGAAGCTCACTAAGATACTCCATTTTTTTCTAGATGCTTTGATCAACAACATAAACATTTCGAGAGTACTCTAGCTTTGTGGCAATCCAATTCTTCTTACAACTACAGGTTTCACTAATCCAAAATTGCACCAAATACATATTTAAGTTCATGTCAAATAGCCAAGCTTCACTTCACTCTAAAAGCAACTACGAAAAATAAGAAGAGAAAGTGTTCGTTGAGAGATCAGAGAACAAAACCTGTAAAGAGCGGAGTTATTAGGATCTTTCTTGATGGCCTGGGTATACAGCGCGGCGGCTTTGAGAAAATTTCCGGCTTTGAAGAACCCGTTCCCTTGGTCCTTCAGCGACCCCGCCTCCGAGCTCGCCATTGTCGTCCTCAACGACGAAGCTCTGTTTCAGTGTTCGAATTCTAGGGTTTGATATCGGAGAGACAGAGAAGAAACTTTTATTACTTTTTTGAAATCTTGGACTTTTGAATTTTAAGTGAATAATGAAATCGCTCGAATAAGCTAGTTCTCTGTTAGATTTTATTTTTACTGAGGCAGGTTCTGGAGGAGAAAAAGAGGAGTGATATCCTGTGTATGGACTACGGTATGTTACGCTGTTCCTTGACTAACCACGTGGATCAATGAAATCACGTGAATGCATCCTGATTTGGGCCTTACTCGGCCCGCTGAGGGCTTGGTCTGGGCTGGACCGTCAGGTGTTTGTCTTTTAATGGAAAACTTTGCGGAATTAACTTAAATAGAGTCAAACAAAAGCAAGCGACTTGTAAACATCAATAAAAATAAATAAATAAATTACAACTTCATAACATTATTTTCGAGGTAAAACCATTAAACACGATACTCTTGTAGTAAAATACAAAAATTCATGAACAATTACTACTGAATATTATGTTTGAGATAATACTTTTACCGATTAAAAACTTTTAGACCCAAAAATCATCCTCGGATATAGAGGAATGACTTGGGCGTGAGTAGTGTTGTCAATTGGGTCGGGCTGTCCGTGAGTTAACCGGTCCGACCTTTTTTTCTTAGAGGTTTTGAGTCGATCTGACCTTTTTCGGAAAAGGATCGGGTCGAACCAGGCTTCATGAAGGCCTGGACTGTGCTTAGGGTATAGGCCCTCAAGCCCGGCCCCTCCCGGGAACTTCAAAAACCCGGTCCGAATCATAATTAAGTCTAGTTCGGGCCCAACCTTTTTTAAATAAAATAATATTATACTTTTATTTGAAATTTATGTTCATGTATAAAAATATACTTTTGACAAATAAATTTAATTTTATATTAATTATTTTAATGTTTTTTACTAACATATTTGTTGTTTTGATTAAAATTGTATTTATTTGAATTTTTAAAAATATTTTCATATTATTTTATTATGATTATAATTTGGGTTTTTTAAGGCCCAACTTAAGCCATTTTAAAGCCCAGGCTCGGGCCCGGCCCTCGGCTCTGAGGGTCGAGGGTTTGGTCCTGGGTTGGGCCTAAGGTCATATTTTTAGGCCCGACCCGGTCCGGCCCTCCAATGAAAAGATTTGGGTCGTGCCTGAACCCGGGTCTCGTTTGGGCTTGAAGAAGAAGGGTCGGACCGGTCCGGCCAAGCCCTTTTGTCACCTTTAGGCATGAGTGACAATAAGGCTTTGTTTGGTAGGAAAGAGGGAAAAATTAGTGGATGGATTAAATAAGATGGAAAATGAAGGAAAGAAAAGTGATAGATTGTAATTTTCTCAAAAGTTGATTGGTATAATGAGATGAAAAATTATTTTCCATCCATTTGTTGTTTGGTATAAATAAATAAAAGAGAGGAATGATTAGTGTTTACATATTAAAATTACTTTTGTATCCTTGTACAACACCAAGAATCAGGCGTCTAATTTTTACAACAAATATAATATATTTGTACTAATACGTATATATACATATATACAGACCCACTCACATGTATATATAGATAGATATGTGATATAGAGCATGCAAAGTAAAACCAAATACATATGCAGAATCACGTATAATTATAAAATATTGCAACTTCTTTGTAATTTAAATTCAAAAGATTAATAACTCAAGGCTAAATCAAAATAGCAATGTCAATGATATTTTATCAAGTTATAAGTTGCGAATACAAGCTGATAACGGTGAAAGACCTTGGAATAGTAGATAACAATTTTCATTCAGCATGAGATATAGAAAACTTTTTGAAGAGAAGTATGAGAGAGATAAAAGAAATATATTACGAAATTGCCATCAATTTACAAAGTTATTATTGTAAAATAAAACAAATAAGCTCTCCCTTCTCACAATCCTTCCAAATTAGAGGGGATGAATTTTATGTGGGTTCCACGGATTTAAATCCTTCTTACAAGTCTTTTCATCATCTACTTTATATATACCAAACAAGATAAACTACAAATTCATCCACCCAAATCCATCTATATTAATCCATCCTCATTAAAATCCACTCTACCAAACAATAAAGATAAATAGAGAGAGTGTCATGAGTGGTGGAGATCGTGGTGCCACACTTCGTGGATCATGGGATTGTGGCTCATATTTGGCTATAAATAGTCATGTGTTTACGAGGCCAATACACATCCGTTCATTTATTATAATTTTTACTTAAAAATACTTTATTTAATGAGCCGAGAGTGTATTTCAAAATGAATACATAACTTATTATTGAAGAAGACGTAATGTTTAATAAATAAATAACATGGAAAAAAATAGACAATTATTGAACGGCTTTCTACATTCAATAATTGACAATTTTTATAAACAGTTTATCATTTTTATACAAATTTAATCACAAGGACAAAAATATTCATCGAATTATATACGTTATAATTATTTCATTAATTTTAGAAGAACTTTAATATTTTAATAATCCATTATTGAGATTTGTAAGTAACTAGGCCACTTTAAACATGTGATTTTGGATCTAGCCTATGTTTGACAATTTTTAGGGATATAACCAAATGGTTTATGTGGCAATAATTAAGGTCTGATTTGCCCTTATTTATTAACAAATTCGTCACTTTCTCTCTCC